>NC_136641.1:10558392-10778392 GCF_949748355.1 Melanostigma gelatinosum
AAGGTCAAGGACATCTTAAAGAATCTGTGAACTTTGTGAAGGAACTTCAACTGAAATGAATCCCAAGTGTTAAGTGCACCCTTATCCCAGTCACACTGATCCGTATCATGACCACATCCGCCAAACAACTTGCTGGATCACTTAGAAACATACAGACACACGGAGCCCACACAGTACTGAACCGTTGGTGATGAAGCATGTTGAATCATAATAGAAGGAGAAAGACACTGCGGCTGGGTGACACAGCCAGGGAGTGACTTTACCTCTGGACTGTGGCAGAGGGAGTGGCGTTGAAAGAAAGAGGAGGGTGTGAGAGCGTGTGTGTGTGTGTGTGTGTGTGTGCGTGCGACAGAGAGAGCTTTGCTTTCACGCCTTGCTGAGCAGTGAAAGAGTATCTGTCACAGAGAACAAGCCAAAGGAGAGAACAAGTAAAAGTTAGCCAAGAAAGACTGAGACGCGAGGAGAGGGACAGAGGGGGGAAGAAAGAAGAGATAGAGAAAGAGTTGGCTGAAAGCTGCTTCTGTCTTACGTCCCACCCCCTGGCTGTCTTCCCCTCCTCTCTGCCCGGCCGGGAGCGAGAGGAAAAAGAAAAGGAGTGCAGAGAGAGAGAGAGAGAGAGAGACACAGAGAGGGAGCTCAGCCACGCTCGCTCTTTAGCGCAGGACTTAGGAATTTCAGGACCTTTGGAGTTGTGCGCAAACACACACTGACACAAACACATGCTGCTTTTCTTGTGGTGATACAAACCTAAAAAGGACTCAGAGGAAGAGAGAATAAGACAGAAAGAGAGAATAAGACAGAAAGAGAGCGACTGAGAACATTAGAGGATAGCCCATTCCAGCCCTTTCCTGTGGACTATTTGACCATGATGGCACCTGCCAAGGGGGAGAGTGACTAGGAGGTGCTGAGGACTGAACCGGGACGCAGGCAGAGGAAGCTGCTGATGAAGGTGAGGTTTTAATTCTCTGACAGCATCTATGTCCATATGAGTACAGGTATTTATCAGACGTTTTAATTTAGTAAGTAATGAGGGAGGTGTGTTTGACTGATTTAGTGTAAATGTGAAAGTGAAATGTCTATGCTGTGCTGTTCTGTTACATTCATTTATTAAATGGCTCTTAATAGCAGAGCCAAAAAAGTGGGATGATTTCAGTTTCCTCAAGTTATACTGAAACTGGGGGAATACCCTGTGTGTTGTTGCTGGAATTACTCCGCTCTGGATGTGTGTTGCTGGTTTGGTTTGGTGTCATTAGGGTGATTTCCTTGAGCAATATGATAGCATGGCTGGACAGAGAGTCAACTGAGCTTGAATCAGGAAAGGGGAAAATGTGAGAGGAGTTTCCGTGTATGTGGGGGAATGTGTGTCTTGGATGTTTTATTTCCTGATGGTCCACCAGTGGAAGTGGGGGATTTAATAAGGGGAATTATTATCGCTTTTGCAGAGAATCTGTCTTTTTCAGTTGGCATTGGTTAGACGCACCGAAGTTATGTTTTCAGTCTGGGAACATAATAATAAGGTCTGCCTCCATAGTAAAGCCTTGAAATGGTAACAGTGTTTGCTTTTAAACGCTTTTTGTGCAACGCTCACAAGCACAATTACGCATTATATGAATTTTTAACAGACTATAAATCAGTGTTGGATAAAGAAACCAGTGGATATATAGAGGATTAGAAGTCTTTGGTCCTTTCACCTGTGGTTATTGTGTGCCTCATCCCCGCACTCCTCCCTCTACCCTCCATGCTGCCACACTGCCACTTTTGTTCCCTAATCTCATTTACTTCTGCCTTTTCCTGCAGGTTTCCATTGAAATCCCACAACTAATGACAGAGGCTTATCCCGTGCCACTCTGCCGTGCTCTCATCCTTTCTTCCACCCCTCTCCTTTCTCCTCTTCATCCTCTCTTTGACAATCCATCTGCTTTTTATAAAGCTTTAAATATCTGGTCTCTTTTATGCTATTTGTAGTATCAGCATCTTCTTTTTTTAGCCTTCACCAGCATGTTTTTGTGCATCAGTGGGTGTATACGTGTTTTGAAACTCGCAGGTGTGTATTTTGTCTGTCATCTCTCCTATTCAGTCTTGTAATCCCAGGTCTCACTGGTCTGTATAACCCCTTCACCCGAAACCCACTTCAACCCGCACAGTAACCCTTCCATTACCACACTGTTGAACCACAAATGAACCCCTTTACCTTGTGCAGTGAGGTGTGTTCTGGCTGCAGTGGATGGTCCAACAAGGTGTTGGATGATAGTTATCCTGTGCTGTGTTAATTGTGCTCTCGCACAAAGGTCTTTCATCTTGGTTGCTTTAATGGAAACCTCCACTTCACAGTGATCTTCAGCATACAGGAGGCCATTTTCTTGAACGTATGGCTTATTAGAGTTTTTACACATCAAAGTTGACAGGTCAACAAAAGTTGTTTAAAGACTTGTACAGCTCCAGAGGAGGCTGTGTAAAGTCTGATAAATGTCCTCAAGTGATGTCACTTGAGTCAGCGTGGCTTGGGTTTTAAGACTACAAGTTTGAAAATGATAAACATCATTGTGTGAAGTTTGAGAGAAGTGAGTTTACCAAACCTCTGTAGCTGCACCTCATCTCTGCTTCAGGCTACATTTGCAGCTACTAGCAAACCACACCCCAATCTGCTCCCGAACTGTGTTGTATTGTGGGTAATGAATGTGGCCGAAGGAATAAAAAAAGACAACATATTCTGCTGTGTTGTCCATTGTGTCAGTCTGACAATGTTATTGTCATGCAACACTAAATCAGTGGAGTACTTTACTGCTCATTGCATTCTTTTTTGATGGCTATTCTCTTGCTGTAGAATAAAAAAAGAACAATAAGTACAGGTAGGACATATAAGGAACCTCTTAAAACACAGTAAGATCCTCACACCATCAGGCCTGATTGAGATCCATGATGGATTGTACATGTAGTTAAGAATTAGGCTGAATATGTTCTGTAGGTAAGTAGCAAACTTGAATGACAACAAATTACAAACGTGAAAAAGAAATGGCAATGGTTTCATGATTTTTGAAGAGGCCAGCAGCTTACAAAACAAAGGTTTGATTAATAGGTGCCAGATTGGACATGAAAAGTTAGCACATCACTGTTTATGACTTGATAAACTCTTCCGTCATTAGCAGGAGCCCGAGGTTCAGGATGTTAACCTCACTTTTGAGAAGTTGTGCCGAAGAGAAATGTTTTAACAATTAAAAATGTGTTTGCGCTACTCTTTCGGACATTGTAAGCCCCTTCTTCCTTTCTACAGTGCTGCCTCGTGTGTTATGGGCACCAAATGAATAGAAAGCAATGTATCGTTATGGGCCAGTACTAAACTTATTTTTCCTCCGAATATCCAGCAACACAAGCGATCTGTGCACCTGCTCAAGCCCCAAGAGGTGTTTTGGCAACAATGCTAATTGGTTAGCTTTGGGAAAAGATTGTGGTTTGGGTTAAATTAAGAATGTTTGAAATGCTTGGTTAAATTAAGGCAAAAAAACTAACCAACTATGTTTGGGTTAAAATAAGTACAGAAGGATATTACTTAAGTATGAAGTTAAGTGACCAATAAATAAACGTTGACTCCTGTGTTATTTTACCCACCCATACATGACAACCTCCTCCATTAGTGGACATTAACTCTCTTTATACTACGTCATCTGTCCTAGTTCAGGATTATGTGGATTATTGATTATGTGGGTTGTATATGAATGCACAACGTTTCGTATGTATAGCTACAAACACAGTATGAGAACAGCCTGCAGTACTTTTATCTGGCATGTTCTTTCTGTAGATGTCACTCTTTGCATTGTCTGCTCTGGCATGGTGGCAAATGCTGCTCATGCAAATTCCCAGCTCTTCTTCTGTGTATTCCAAAAACACATCACTCCCTGTGTGTCAGAATATATTTTTCCTGGACAGACAGGCAGAGTGTTTAGAGCAGCAAATAAATCGCATTCCCTCTTCAAGTGTGTTCAGTCATTTGACAAGAGAGAGCAGTAAAGTGGTCATTTATTTAACCCAACAGCTCCTGTGGGTTCAAGGTGGGTCTGCTGATTGCCTGGTGATGAATTGATCACCAAGGTAACTTTATGGTTGAAATGGCTATACACTGATCCACTGCCACACCTTGAAACCCATTAACCCCCATTTCAACCCTTTCTCACTGGAAAAATCCATTAACCTTCCTCTTAACCCATTCCACAGCCTGAAATATCTACCTCGTCAGCAGAAAGTACAGGTACAAATGTTGAGATGTAGGACAGTGTGGTACCTATATGTACTGTACATGTACGTATATACCACAGGATCAATATATTCTCTTGGACTGTCAGTGTTGGTCTATTAGCTTTGTTTTGGTTGCCTATTTATCTTTTCAAGCTTCACGTGAATAAAGGGAAGAGTGTAGGAAAATAAGTTACAGCGAACTGAGAGAGAGCGAGACTGGGTAGCGATGCCGGTCCTTCTTTGTTTGAAATATTTAATGAGTGTCTATGCTCTCTTGAAATATTGACTTTTTCCCATACAGCCAGAGGGGACAGACGGTAGCGGAGGTTGTTCCCTCATTTAAATAAAAAGCAAAATGCTGTTCAGCATCAAACTTTCAGCAGTTTCTTTTATTTATTTATTTATTGTTTTATTTTACAATCCTTCTGATTAAGACTAAACATGATACTTGCCCTTGATTTGAAAGTTGCGGCTAATGAAGGGTACAAATGTAGTTGTGTGTGGGAGGGAAGGAGTTTTGTGTGTGTGTGTGTGTGTGTGTGTTACAGTATATGACATGTATAATGGCTATGTCTGCACAAATGTGTGTATATAGGTGTATGCAGCACTGGATTTGTGTATATACTGTCTTATTTATGTCCTATTTTTGTTAGAAATGTGTAGTTTTCACACTTCATGATCATGAGCACAGATGATAAGGATATGACATGATGCTCACACACATCAAAAAGGAATTTCCTGCAATATTTTGACACTTACCTGCTGAATCTAAATTTAAAGGATTTGATCTTGTTGCAAGGTCAGCTATAGAAGGTAAAGCAAAAACATATATATCAATAAAAATATTCTTGAATAAATAAATTATTAAGCTCCAGTAAATAATTGAACACAATGCTGCAAATCATTGAAATAAATTGACAGTTTTTACTATTTAAAGTAATAAACTATAAGTGCATGTGTGCATGTTTGTGTTACATTAGAAAGTGTTATTAAACCTTTAATGAAACATTTGTGCTGAAGTTTGTAATTCTTACATTCACAAATGTTACAATAACTATGCATGATACGTTTAAGCAATCATTTCCACCATTCAGGAGTTATAGGATAAGATAGCAGCTAATAGACCCCCTGTTTTAAAGGTGTCATTTGATACGTGCAGATAACCTCAACACATGGATGGATGGATAACAAAAGGGTTGAACATGAGGTCAGAGAAGAGTGTCTCTCAAATTCATCACCGTGTTAAAAAGGCAGGTAATGATGATACTCTAGCGTAGATAACATGGTGGAAAACACCTTAACTGATGTTAGGCATCATTTAAGGTGAAGCGGTTGAGAAAGGAAGAAAGAGGAAGCTGCACAAATGGCAGATTTTGTTGAGAGAACAAAGAAGTCGAAATTGGACGTTTTTGTCCAAACCTGATCGTCACAGCTTCTTAGCATACAAGTAGACTCGAGAATGTTTTGTTGAAGACATGTTTTACACGCTTGGTAAAAAGACAATGCGTCTTAATGTGCTAGACCGATTTTCTATTGTCATGAGGAAAGCAATAGGAGAGTAGACAATATTTATATTGCACCCAGATGTTACATATTAAGAAGCAGCAGTAGGTCTCATCAGTATAAAACCAAAAATCATTGATTTAAAAATGTTTTTGGTGAAAAGAAAATGTGGTACTTTATTGACCCATCTCCAGAACTCAGTTGAAGGTCTTAATCAATACCTCGTTGGCACAGTGTGAAATGCATACAATTGTGATTTAAATTAGGATATACCTGATCCAAGAATAAGTAAACAAATATCTGATAAACTAAAGAAAAAGGAAACACATTCCTCACAGTATCAGATCACCTGAGGCTCCATATAAGTGAACAGCTAAGTGATGGCGTCGGACTAGGAGGAAGAAGTGAATTCATTGATGGATCAGTAGCAAGATGTCATCAGATTAAACCAGAGACCCAAAACACGACAATGAGGTTGATTAGGGTTACGTATCAGGACAGATGTCGTAGATACTGGGATGGTTAATGGTAATGTGACTCTGTGTCATCAGATAAGATCTGCAGATCACTTAAACATGCTGATGGCCCGAAGCTGAAGAGAGGGCAGTTGATTTCAGTTCACTATGAGTGGGATGTTCACAATGAATGGATGGACGTGTAATGTTAAACTGATGGGTTGACTCGTTCGGGATTCAAGGATCATTTATTGTTATGATGCAACACAGGGATGCACAACGAAATTCAGTTGTAGCTCATTTGTAAAACAACACATGACATCTTATTTTTCTGCCACCGGACATCAGACAGCCAGCAGTCGGCTGGGTAGTGGAGTAGCCTTAGGTCCTAGCTGGGTTAGCTTAGCTTCCATCTCAGCTCTCCTCCCTCCCCTCCCTGGGGCAGTTTGGTGGCGTTTGTTCCGGCAGGTCTGGCTGGTTGGTCGGCCGTGGGCGGTGTTCGTCTCAAAGTCTGCTGCACTTACTCCCCACACTTCCTTTTCAGATGTTGGTGAATGTATGTCATTAGCGATAGATACGAAAAGAACAAATGAAGACAAAAATGTAGCAAAATTCTTGGGAGCTAAGAGCCGCAGCGTGTATATGCGCCATAGCAAAAAAAGACTTTGAAGTTTTGAAGTTTGAAGACTGTGAGGAAACATGTATATTGTTTCTCTTTAGTTTTTGTCTTTATACTCAAAAACTCAAGTTGATCTCGAACTAAAATTTGACAAAATGAGCAGAAACTGTCTCAAACTGTTCATGATCAATGTGGAGTTGCTGGCAATGCCACAGCAGCATAAACTGACCCATACTTTCCAAGTGTTTCAGCCAGTGTAACCTTGATAAAACCACAAAGATAAACAAACCTTTTGTTTGAAAAAAATCATTCAAACTGGCAGCTAAGAATAGAATAGAATCCGGGTCACCAGATTTGGAGGTATCCTCACATTTTAACTCCTGGAATTCCTATTCTTCCCACTGTGCAACGTCACCATTGCAATATTTAATATACTTGCAGTACAAAGCAGGAACAGTCTTGCAGGAGAAAGAGCAGGAACATGATTTCGTAGATGGGGCTCGGGCTGATTTCTTTTGGCAGACCACACTCTGTGCTTGACTTGGACAAGTCTCATTCCTTGTGTTCATACCGACTGCATTACCACACAGTCCTCTTCTGCAGATATATACAAGTGTACTTCTACTGTTAATAGGGTTGGGGTTTAACAGTATTGTATCATATCTGATTTTTTCCACATTCCTTAATTTATGGATTTTAAATAATTGAATGAATAAAAAGTTATATATAAATTGATGAATAAGAAGTGCAACTCAAATTTAGCTCATAGTTGGTTCTTAGGAGAACGTATGTTGTGCATTGCTCATTGATAGTAAAAAGCAGGAGAAGATTAACGTTTTGAGATCCATTAATAAATCGGGAGATTTTACCATTTCCACACCAGATCCAGAGAGGAACGGTAAGACCTTTTTCACAGCAGCCCTTTTGGCATTCCATTGCAGGGTAAACAAAGATGTAATTAATAACATTAATTATGGCCCTGTTCCATTTAGGAGGGCCAGGGTCATAATAGTGCATGCTGGATCACTGGAATGGCTGTGACACAACAGGACCATAATTCATAATTACACCTGTGTTGACCCTGCTATAACACGTCAAAATGGGTGCTGTGAAAAGGGCCTACTGGTTGGCAAACACCCACTCCATTTACAGTTTTGCAATGCTATGCAGATCAGTGTGAGGTTTCATGGTCCTGAGGATTTTTAGTATCCTGTGTCCTGTTCAGAGATATCTAACTCAACTAACACTAAAAACACATTAAGCGTTGAGCGTCATTGACACGTTTGGTCCAAAATGTAGGTATTATGTGGTATTATGTGGTATTAGTCAAACACCACACCATCAAATCTACACAAAGAGCATATTAAATATACCACCAGGATAATATGGGATTATTTCCATGCACAAGATTGTTAGAAGAAGCTCTGCTTCTCTCGAAAGATTTCTCCAATACTGTCTTTCCTTACCCTCCACTCCCCCTTCTTACACACACACACACACACACACACACACACACACACACACACACACACACACACACACACACACACACACACACACACACACACACACACACACACACACACACACACACACACACACACCCTTCCTGTCCTTCCTAATATCTTCTTCCCTCCTTGAATGTTCGGCTCTGGCCAGCGCTGTAGCAGAACAACCCCTCCTGTACCAGAGTGTCCTGAAATTGCACTCTCAATTCGTGTAGATATCGGCGTGTGTGTGAGCGTCAATTTGGACTCCGGGCCTGTCCTGTTCCATCACCTTGAGCGGTCATCATGTGGAATTAGAAGGGCTTTACACAGGAAGACAGGAAGACAGGAAAATAACGAGATTCTCTCCATCCCGTTCTCACACACACACACACACACACACACACACACACACACACACACACACACACACACACACACACACACACACACACACACACACACACACACACACACGTCCCAGAGGAGTGCTAGAGGGGCTTATGCAGGGGATTTTGCTGTTCTGCAGTGTGCCTGTCAGATAAGGGAGGAGGCGCAGGCCTGCCTGGTGACATGCTACTAAGCGCGTGCTGTACAGCCTCCTCTCCTTCCCGTTTCCTTTTTAAGCTGTCACTCAAGTCACCTGCCACCCTCTGCTGCCACTGGCGATGATACCACACACACAGGGACTGTCTAGTATTTAATTCGGGAACTAATAAACATACACACATACACAGCCATTCTTTTGTTCCGTTTTTTCTCCTTTTGACTCTCTCGCTCCTTTTTTATTCTCTTCACCTCGTCCCTCCACCTTCCTCAACAACCCCCAATTACGAATTGACCCCCCCCCCCTTTCCTCACCTCCTCCCTCCTTTCCTTAGACTACCTCCTCCTTTCCCTTCCTCTCCTTCACGAAGGCTCCCCACTTTTCTTTTCCCCCTGCTTTTTCTCCGTCTTTGACCCCCCTTACTCCGAACTTCTTCTCTTCTCACCACCTGTAATCCTGCTTACTGCTGCTTGGCAGCTGCTCCGGATCACAGAGAGTTATTGAAAGTCAAGAGAGGGAGAGCATTTTGAGTGAGCATTTATTGCAACAGTCTGTTTTTCAGCACTGCTGTTGTTACCTCAAAATGATTTTCATTATAACTTTTTTTAGTTTGATGCCAATGTTTGGCCGAGGCTAGCATGCATTGCCGGGAGTGATTTGGGGCATGAATGATTGATCTGGTTCGAGATGAGCTGCTTGGTGAGAGAATGGCATTTTGCCAGCACTTCCAGCCTCTAACCACCATCTCTCCATCTCCTGTTAAATTCTGCAGTACAGCTGCTGTTTGCTGCACCTATACACCAGCAGCCCTTCGGTTCCATTGTTTTTTATCCTTCCTTTCTTGTGTCCTCCTTAAAACCTTGCATCTGACTTGTGATGGTCTAAGAGACCTGGTCCAAAGTTCAAGTTCCCTCTGTCCATGTCTATGCTGGGATATAGTGCCCAGCCTGCGATGACATTGAATGAACAAATTGTTGCTCCTGCATCTTTCTTCTGCAGGTATTAACCACATATGGAAATGCTTCAACGTTCACCTTTTCTACTATCTTGCAGTCTATGTAATATCTTGCACAACACCCAGCAAGCCCCTGTTAGCCAGTTTCCATCCACATCCACCCACCCTCCCACGAAAACCCTCTTGCCTACGCCCTAGGCCTAGCCAGTCACCCACCACCTCCACCACCACCCTCTTTACCGACACCATCCCCCAGCCCTAGCCTCTTGGCAGCTCTTCCAGGCAGGCTAATTGACTCAGTCCCAGGAGGGGGGGATCATGCCACATTTCTAATTTGGCTTCCCCTCCTCCAGATAAAAGCTACATCTCTCTATTCTTCAACCCCCCCCCCCCTGCTTCAACCCCTCAGTCTCTATTCAACCTAGCCCTTTTCTATTTTTTGTCTTTTTGAATTTTCTACATTTTTTACAGTTTAGAATGAGTAACTTACATTTTCAAGTGTGTAAAAAACATGATTTTTAATGTATCTTTTGTACACCTTTTTTTTTTTTACAAATGATTGCCAGCCCCAAATACAGACATAATAGACAACTGAATACATGAAAGGACGGATATACAGGCACTCACAGAGCACTGCACCTCGCCTTGGCTCACCATGGGGCTCACCTTCAGAGAGCTCCATCTCCACCAGCCGCACCTGGGGACTACAATGGGCGTGTTTCAATGTGTGTGTGTGTGTGTGTGTGTGTGTGTGCGAGAGCACATGTGTGTCTATATACCGAGCCTCATCCCACTAACAAGCAGACAGACGATGAACAAAGACATTTTGTTATTGATTGTATCACTCTTCAGAATCAGAAGAAATAATATCAAAAGTCTTCAAACGTGCCCAGATTGAGAATTTGAGATTTTGCAGTTGTGTACAACAAACAGCATAACAAATGTTTTTGTGAACCTATAAAGGTGTGTATAGTGTTGATACTGCACATACCGTACATTTTTTCAGGTTTGAATGCATATGGTTATGACATGGCATATGCGTGTGTGTGTGTGTGTTTGTCTTTGTTCACACACACACACACACACGTGGTTATACACGCAGCAACACAGCACGGGTCAAGCATCCTGACAGATTCTGTGCAGGAAGCATGTTTGGTATGTGGCAGTAGCTGCGGCCATTAGTAAAATGGTATTTTCAGATGGACAGAGAAGGTATTTTAGCTGGAGGCTCGGGGTCGACTGGTCTTGTGGAAAAGACATTTGACACGTAGAGAGTTGCAACCTTCAGTACAGTGTGTGGAAAGATTTCAGGTCTGGTCTTCGTATTTGTAGAAGAGTGGAAAACGCATCCCTATTTTCAAATAACGAGTGAGACCCTTTTCCCTATACTCAGACAGATGTACAGATGAGGAACATTTTTTACATTAAATTTTTCCCAGATGTACCACAAAAATAATGGGCCCCAGATGGCTTTACCTTTTGATCCACCATTATGGTACAAAGTAGGTTTTGGACGTCAGTTAAATTTGAGGTTTCTAAATTCACCATCAGGTTGTGAATGGAAATGTGCACTTGACCACTTGTTGAGGCAGCTAAACTTGGTTAGGTTTGTCGAACATCATGGTTTGGTTTAAAAAAATTGTTACATTACTGAAGTTATACATTTAGTTAATTGTTAACGTAATATTAAAATTCAGACTTGTCTTTTGTTTCAAATGGGACAGAAACAGCTGTCCTCGCTGAAAGCCCTGTTTGTTTTACCCATCCATCCATCCACCCCGACCTCCCAACACAGACTTTCGCGGACTTTGATTAGTAAAATGTATTTGTGCTACGGCAAACGTCATACGACACGTTTACAAGAGCAAAAGCTTATCCAGGTATTTAAATGATGTGGCATGTTACTGTCCCCTCTGTCACAAGCCTTTTCTCTCCCTCTCATACCTTATATTGCTATAAAGGCTGGAAATGCATATCTCAAATGAGCGGCGAAGAACAAAAAAAAAACAACACTTTGAAGATGGATATAAATTCAAACCTGCTTTCATTGGCAGCAATGGAAAGTTACCATCCTCAAATATAAAGATGACAGTCTTTGATGTGACCAGAGATTATGAACTGCAACTATGGGGACAATTGGCTGGTGTCTTATGTTTGGGTGAAGGGGCTTCAAACAGATCAGTCTTTCATGCTTCAGACCCCATATGCTTATATACTGCTCACTGCATCCCTCATGAGCCATGGTTTTGTATGTATGTGTGTGTGTGTGTGTGTGTGTGTGTGTGTATATGTCCTTTGATGACCACCTAGAATGTGAATTCTGGTGTTGATTAAAAAAGGGAGAATCTGTTCTTGCACTGCATATATAGATTTGATTGTGCCCATATATACTACGCATGCATTTTAATGCATAATGTGGGACAAAAAACACTTGATTGATTACTTAAATGTTACCTGTGACCGCTGACTGTTGTAAGAGCACGAGATGAAAGGGAGAGAACATAAATTAGGAGGTGGTAGAGAATGAGGGAGGTGGAATTATCTTTGGATTAATGTGAAATGTGCAGCAGGAGGTCGTTTCTATGAGGTAATGACGGTGGACAGGCAAGTGTAATTCGAGCTACTGATCTAAGAAAAAACAAGTCACTTTACTCCATGTTTATATTTTTATTGTGTAGTCAATGAAGTTTGAGATCATGGTTCTGTCCTTTGTGCAAGCGCTGTGCAGAGAAAAAAACATCTTAATACCTGAAAAGCTTTGTGTGCATCTGTAGCTCTGTCTATCTTTTGACAGTAATGATGATCGATGAAAGGCTGAGACATAATGAGTGACCAGCATTCTGCACGGAGTTTAGTCTGTGTGCTGGAAATGTGGAGGAGAGAAAAGAGCAGGCCGTGACATGAGCAACAGTTGTTTTTAACCTACATACCTGCACACCTTCACTCAACACACAAAAACGATGTATAGCCCTTTATAGCTGCTTCAACTTTCATTTTAATTAATGGACGACGGGGAGGCTAGCACCGTCTGGCACATAGACATGAAGGATAATGGACAGCTTGTCCCATCCCTTACATAAACTCTTGTGTGTCAGTATAAAAAACATTTAAAGTGCATGAAAACCTCTCAATGAACATGTAAAATATGTGCATGCTTTTGTTTAAGTATTTTCCTTTTTTATCATTATTCATTTCATTGTGTAGATTTTGTTCCAAACTAATTTAGATACTTTGTAGTAATGTTTAATCGTATAAAATTAGTAACAAACAAAATCTAAATCTGCTTGTTCATCAGTCAGATGATTGTTGAATCATGACATTGTAATTTGTCATGGCTAAAAATGTCAGAGTTTAGCTCACAAGACCTTTCTAACCAACAATATTCAATGTTAGAAATAAATATATTACTAAATGAATACAATAACTTATTAACCCCGTAGGGACCAAGTTGTGTTTTCCTAGATTAACACACACACACACACACACACACACACACACACACACACACACACACACACACACACACACACACACACTTCTCAAACCCTGTCATCAGTCCTTCAGTCCTTCAGGGCTGCTGTGCTTCAGAGGAGGTTTAACAGCAGGACGTAGCTACACACTGACATGCTGATGCTCGCTTCCTGAACAGAGGGGGAAAAAAAAGTCAAGCAAAATGATTAGCCAAATAAGGGAGACCTCTCTGAAAACCAATGAACCATAGGGTGTAAAAGTAAAACCACTTCCATCCCATGCTGTGTGTTATGATCTCTCAGTGTGCGTTATGTGAGGTCCTGTCATCCATCCTCCATGAGCTCTGAGACTCTGTAAAGACTCTGTAAAGTTGTCAGTTCCTCTCTGCAAATCTGTCACCAAGATACATTGGGCTTGAAATTACATGGCAGTTCTTTAAAAAAATGTTTTTTTGTAGCCAAACTCTTTGGTACAAAACTTTTTTGAAGCCAAAATGTATAAATAAATGGGCATAATGACCGAGCAACCCTTCTACCGACTACAATCAGCAACATGATCAGTGACTGTCTGGGATTTGGTGGTTATAGTCAAAATGTAAACAAAGGCATTACTGAAATGACTGTTTAAAAAAATATGTGGATGTGTGCAATCGTCCAAAAAGTTCTTGTTACTGATGTGTCTTTTCTTTAGGAATACAACACAATTAAAGAACTGTGATTTGGAATTTGAAACCACTTTCTTAACACAAAATACCCCAAAATGCATTTTTTGGAGAGCTGCGTGATTATCTTCTATCTCAATCTGTGTGGTAACAAAAATATTAATTATTTTACAGCTTGACTCCAATACACCGACCTCCAAAGAGGGGATCAAAGGGGCTCAAGTTGTAGTAAAGTGGGTTTTATGATGTATAAATCTAAAAAAACAGAAAAGAAAAGAAAACAAGATGAGTTCTGGAAAACCAGTTCAGATTGAAATTCAGATTTAATTTAAACTGTAAACCTTGAATTAAGACTTAATCCCTGCTTGCCCCTGGCAGCAATGTACCGTTGAGCCTGTCAGTCAAAAACTGAACTCCATCCATAGAATGTGAGATCAATTATGGAGTATGAAAAGGAAAGGAAGTAAGGAGAGAACCCGCTGAATCCAACCCTGTTCTGTTTCTGGCTCCTCGTCCTCCTCTCCGCTCTTGCTCCCATCGTGACATGAAATAGTCATTAGGTGTCGTGGTAATTCCGCCCAGCCGTCTTTCCACATTAGCTAATGTGAATCAGAAACGTCTGGTGTGTGTGTGTGTGTGTGTGTGTGTGTGTGTACATCTACGTCAGATGATTCGCCTGACAAGGTTTTCTGTTCTACGGTCGACAGGTGCTAAATAATGAAAGCACAGAGAACAAGTACGAGGAGCGGGAAAGACAGGACAGCAGTACATGAAGAAGACAGAAGAGAGGCAAGAAAAGAAGGAAGGAAAACAAGTGGGATGAAGAAACGCAGGAAAGACGAGGAAAGAACTGATTAAGCGAAAAGTGCAGTTTGTTCAACTCTGAAACTCTAAACATCACTTTCTCCTCAGAATGCCCTTCCTTCGTTTCGGTTATATCACACTCTCCTCTCAGCTGCTGCTGCTGCAGAGCAGTGCCAAGCAGGAGAGCTCTTCTCATTATGGAACGGAGGTTTGGAGACGGGGAGCGAAAAAGCAGCGCTGTGGTGGTTTGTTGCTGTTGTGTGTCTTGTGTATGAATAAGGTAATTTCCCACTTTTGAAACAAGAACTCCTGCAACAAAGCGAGAGCGACAGAGGAGGGGTGGTGTGGAGACAGACACAAAAGAGAGAAAGACATCACAAGGTGACATCTGAAGTCAGGTTTCTGTGACAGTCGCCTCTCTGTCTGTATTGTGTGTGTGTGTGTGTGTGTGTGTGTGTGTGTGTGTAACGGATCAGTATCTTTTTAATGCATGACTTACAGTCACATGAATCTGTGCATACTTTCACCAGACTTTCCCTTCATTTTTAAAAGTTATATTCAAACTGTATCTAAATAAAAGAGTGCACGTCATTTTACTCAGCAATAAACTGAGTGTATAATAACAGCGTGTCAACAGAATGTGTCAGCTTTCTGCCAGTGTTGCATTGATTCACCCAGATCTGAGACAGCTGTACTCTGTGGCCCCTCGGTAACTCTATACATCGCACACACACACATACACACACACACACACACACACACACTACGAGGCACACACCTGGGCAAAGTGAATCCTACCCCAAGGGCAGCTTTCAGGAGGACAGCTGTCAGCAGAGAAGGAGGCCAAGATAAACTACAGGAAGAGCTAAACGTTACAGAGACACGAAGCTATCACACTGCAGCGCTACTGTGCGACGGTTGATCAGAGCTGTCCGCTGGGTGTAGCATGAGTACATCACACTGTTGATTGAAGATGCTGACACTTTTCTTAAAATCAGTGAATCTTTATTGCATGACCTTTGAGACATTATCATAAAAAACCACGACCGACAGCCACGTCACACAAGGAAAATACTTTTGTTAGACGCCAGCACACACAAAGCAACATACAAATAAACATACTACCTGCTGTCTTCCCTGTGCCTTTTGATGACCTTGCTGTGTTCGGAGAGTTTCATGAATTAGTTGGACTAGACCTGGAAATACAACAAACAATATTTCATCGAGTCATTTTTTTGGTGTCCTGAGCTGAGAGTGCAGGTTGGCCAGGAAAAGCACCAAGAGATGGAGTCCTATGAAGTTCGCAGTGGAGCACTGTGCAAACAGAATGACTGGTATGTGTATGTGTCTACAGTGTGTACGTGTGTGTGTGTGTGTGTGTGTGTGTGTGTGTGTGTGTGTGTGTGTGTGTGTGCGTTTGTCCTATTGGACGGTTGAGTAGGCTGGGCATCGAGGCAATTCAAAGAATTCCTGACTGCATTCTTTCTTTCATGAAAAACTCATACACCCCGATGTTGTTCTGGTCCCGTCTCTCTGCATGGTTTCTCATTCACACGTTCACATGCACTCCTCTCTTCTCTTGGCCAATTAGACTCATCAGTCAGTCTCATGATCTGGTTCTCTGTCTCACACTCGGTGTATTTAGCTTGTTTAAGTCTCTAGTTCTTTACTTTTTGACAGAGAGAGCGAGGGGGGGGGAGGCGAGAGTAGACGTGACACCCAATATCCTCTAATCCGTTCCCCTGTGTGTGTGTGTGTGTGTGTGTGTGTGTGTGTGTGTGAATCCTCTCCCTGTGACAGCGCCACACACAGTGAAGCTTATTACCTTCTTGCTGCTTACCTCTCTGAGTGTGTGTTGTACTCTTAAGTGACTGTTGCTCATATGCATCTTTCTTTAGTGGTTGAGTGTGTGAGTGTGTGTGTGTGTGTGTGTGCGCACTGCAACAAGCTGGGGATTTCAGAGCCCTTCACATTGAATGACTATGGTGACTTTATCTTTCAAACACATGCACAATATGGCCGCCACATTGCAACATTCGTTGCAGTATGAATATTCCTGTATACCCAACACTGACTGATCATTTTAGAGGCTTCCATTTTTTTGTCTAATTCACAAAACTCCTGCGTCAAACCTCTCTTGGCTGCAACTTTCGTGTCTCACTGCAAGACTTCAGGCGTGTAGACACTTATGGAAATGAATTGAGCTGAGGATAAGGGGATTTGTTACCAATCCCATCTGTCATCTTCCTAAGTGGTCTCAAATCCTGGTTTGCGCTGTTGGATTATATGCTGGTTCCTCTGAGAGGATGATGAGCTACAGTGGGGCCGAAGCCATTTACAGGTACAGGATTCACTCCACATCGGGCTCCACAGCCTAAAGGAATTGTCTGGAGAAATTAGTTTTATGAGTTAGTTTTTTTTGCATACTGTAGATTAGTTTTAAAGTGCAGCAGCTGCTCATGGGGAAACTGCAGGGCAGATGCAAAATAAATACATACAGACCGTTTAACATGGCCAGCATTGTTAGCTGCTCCATCTAATGAACTCAATTTACTTGAGTTTAATCAAAGGTATACTCAGAACATATTATTTTGCCACAAGCTGAATGTTGCACATTTGCCAGTCGCAGTGTTGCTTCAAATTCAGTTGAAGCAGAGACAGTTGAATATTTGATCCTAATCCCTGGGTCAGATCTCACGCGGTGTAACTTCTCAGAAGGCGACAATACGTCAAACATGTTGTCACTTAAGGAAATGAAGTGAGCCAAAGCTGCCTTGGATTTGTAGTCAATCCCAGTTGTCATCTTCTTACGTACCTTCAAATCCAAATCTGTTGATCCTCGCTGAAGCAATTACATTTGACTGCTGTAGTGAATGAAGGACCATGATTTTATTGTCGGTGTAGTTTTTGCAGTTGAGGAGAGTAAATCATGTTTTAATACATGCTTACAACTGCTCCACCTTTTTGGCTCCAACCCTAAAAGAAATTCTTTACTAACAAATACACTCTCGTAGAATCTATTGAAAGGTGAACAGACAGTGAAGTACTGCCTGACTGTAGCAAATGCAGGCAGTGCATAGACTACCTTGCTTCATTATGAAAGGGTTATGGATTATGATAAACTATTATTTCACATTAGAATGACGAGTGTGCACTGTTTTTCACATTTAGTGAAAAGCTCAATTACAAATAGAGATTGTTGCAGCAAGGGTTTGTTTGTTTGTTTTTTAACAGAATGTCATACTGTGGTATTGTATGCCCCCAAAAATACCAACCAGTATGTGCTATTTGATTGTGCTATATATTCATACAATCATTCTGGACTACATGTTTTTTTTTTTACATTTTAATTAATTTTGCAATATTGTGCTGATAGATTGGGCAGAGAAAGACTCATGGAGCGGAAATATCAGGAGAATTCTCAAGAGGGGTGTGTTGTGTTCTCACACACACATTTCACAATGTGTGTCTATACTGTGGCACTTGTGGCCACAGTTGACCTGCAGTTTGCCTACAAAGGCTTGCTCTCATTGTTCGCATTCCTCATGGCGACCAAAGGGATAGTTGGGCTACGTTATAGCCTATAGCTGTCCCATTTGGTTTCAATGAGGAATCTTGATAATCTTTACATGAAACATGAGAACAAATGGAAATATTTTTGATGTTTCCCTCACAGAAGTTTGCTGGCACAGAACGGGGAGTGCCTCTCTAACCTTTTGACCCATTCCCTTACCTCCCAATAACACTTTCTCTCTCTGCTAAACATTATAACTCTCTCATTTACCACATCATGCCAATGGAAATTACAGAAAATGTAGCTGCTTCTGTCTTCCTGGTGTTTTCAGGTTTCGCTCAAATGTCTGGCAACATGATGGAAACACATACCAGTCTTTTTTGTCTTTTCTTCAGAGCTTTCCTTTGGCAAAGGGACAGTGGTATCTGTTCTAATCTATCCTCACCAGTGCCTGATACGCCCCAAATCAGGGACATAAGCCATAGTGAGACCGAACTGGCAGACTGTGGTGGCTAATTGGCTCATTAAGTCTATGAAGCCCCAATCAAAGAGCCAGTTAGCATGGCACACATGCATTTGACATGGCCAATTAGCAGCAGTGTTCAGGCTGAACTCGTTAAGTATGAACTCGTTAAGTGTGTTAATTAATTAGGCAGGGTGAATGGTGTACCACTCCCACTGCTCTGTCTGCCTGAGATTTACATACTGAGGCCTCTGTGTTCTTGTATTTCTATAAATAATAATGCAAAATGTAGGATTCCGATTTGTGTAAATAAATACAGCATATTCAGCGTATTATTAAATATCTTTGTGCATTGAGTGTTAGTCTGATGAGCTACTGATCTGCTCTAACACTGTATTAATGTTAGAGACTCAACACAAAGTAGGATCTTTTATGTGATCTCCATCTTCTGTAATCTGAGCTGAAAGCTAGTTGAAGAACAACCGTGGCATAACATTAGTATTTACTTCATATGCAGTAAAGGAAATCTGTTTTAGTACAATTTTATCATGACCAGACAGACAGACAGGTGCAGGTTTCTGGTTTGTGAGTCTCTTTGTGAACTGCTCATGTGTAGACCTGAGAGAAATAAGTGTGCAACCGTGGTCCGCTAGTTTTAAAGATGAGGTGGTCACCAGAGCAGTTCAGCCATACCAGGTCATGTTGTGGTTTGTCCTCTCTGTGCTTGGCACCGAGTGTTTAGGATAAATACTGCATTGGTCTTATGGTCATCCAGGAACAAAACATAACTGGATAATAAGCGAGAGAAATATGCTTGTGTGAATCTATATGCATTTTTGAGAAACCTTTGTGCTGACTTTCTTTTTTAAAGATAAACTCTGGTATGTTGGCAACGTCTTTTTACAGGCGCTCAATGCTGTGGTGTTTTAACACTTTCCACAAATCATTTGTCATACACCTGTGTAGACGATGCTGTCATACCTCTTCACTGAAAAACCACCAGACTACTAGTAACCGGTACGCCACTGCACCGTATTCATTGCTTATCATGATGCTACAATTTCCAATTGTGTTTACTTTAATAGTGTGACAATGTGTGACATTTTCACTCGCCAGTAAAAAACAATAAACTGTGAGTCTCACAGGTAAAGTCTTGACTGGTAAAAGCTGCCATGAACATTATAGTTTCTGTTATACAGTTTATACCAGTTGGTGATAGAAAGTAGGAATCCAGACATTTACAATATACAGTAAAATGTCACAGATCGTTACTGTAACTGATGTAGAGATGTTCCGAGGGGGATTCTGGCATTTGACAGCAGGATGGCAGAGGAATGAGAAGTGTTGTCAGGAGGGAAGAAATGAAATGGAGTATGAGTATTGTTCTTTCCTCAGTTATTCCTCTGGGGCCTTCCTCGCTCTTCTCTTTTCTTCACTTCTTTCCCTCCTGGTTTTATTATCCTCTTCTCTCTGTCTCGTCTTCCACATCTTTGTTGCCTCCCGTCTCTGTCTACAGTGCACACTGTGTTAACTGTGTCTGGCCTACATGCTCAGCTTCTTGTTGAAACACACTCTCCAGCGAGTATTGGTAGCTTCATTAAATTACCCATCAGCCACTACAACACAGGCATGAGTAATCAAATTACAGAGAAAAGCATGGATATGGAAATAGTTACAGTATACAGTGGCCTTCAACTGAGAGAAGTGACGCTCACTCTTTAGAAATGATTGATTGCACCAATTCAAAAATAATTACATTACAAACTATGATTCAAAGGTGCTTTACTTTATTGTCATGGTAGTCATCATTTTTGACACAATTGTGGTACAAAAAGACTTTGATGAATATATCAATAGATGACGATGAATTAAGACCACAAGGAAAATAATAAAGCTTGTTTGCTCTCTCTGAATATCCAACTAATTGGATTCAGATTAGCCTTCACATATAAAGCACAATCAGCTGAGCTGCGCCATGCCTCATATGAGTTATTGTCTACATATGATCTGCCTCACTTGTTGCCTTTAAAACACATCGCAGTCTAAGTAAAACCAGAGAAGGAGTCACAAAATCAGAGACTTATTTGAGCTGAATTACTGTGAAATCTTTCCATCCAATGTTGATTTCCCGAACAGATCTCTGCTGCAGGTGCGGTTTGTTTATCCAGCTTTAGACAGAGTGCAGATAATACCGGCTGTGAGCAGAACTTATGGTGTTTGATGTGTTTCCCATCTGATGGATTGACTGGATTTGCTGGCAGGAAGCTACAGTAGGGGAAATGCGTAGCAAAGAGAAGAACAAAATAATTGACCGCAATGGGTACAAGCTGCCTTCGCAGTTAGTTTAATTTAGGCATATTTTATTTCGTATTATTTTATTATCTGTTTTAGTGGAAAATAAATGCGAAGGAGGTGACAAAGGTCATGGAGGATGGGAAGTTGATGAATCAGGACAGAGGAAAATCATGGAGGTGAAGAGGAAAGAAATACAATGAAGGGAAGGAATGGGATAATTCACGAAGAAGAGGTGATGAAGGAAGATGAAATTAATTAGGAGTTGTAATAGGAAAAAAATGACCAAGATGAGGAAGGGAGGCAATCCCTTTCAGAGCTTCTCCAAATGGCATCATGCTCCTGTGGTTGTGGACTGCTGCCAAACTGTGTGTGTGTGTGTGTGTGTGTGTGTGTGTATGGCCTCCCTGACCAACTTATTCAAAATTTTGCTCCCTCATTCTTTCCTCTAACCAGTGAAGTCCTGTCCACATATTTACAATGTTGAAAGGCACCACCTACTTTACAATCCTTCCTCAAACACATGGCAAGGGAAGGAGTTTGCTGCCGTGTGGCTCCGCTAACCGACATGCTGTCGGGTTCAATGTGGTGCCTTGACATGCATCTGTCTTACATCAGGAGTCAACCCATTGTGTGTTGTTCTTGCTACAGATACACCCATGAGATGGAAGAAGGGATGGGAAAAAAAGAATGTACACGCTAACATGCTAACATACTTTTTCAGTGTTTATAGGCCACTCTACCAGCCAAACCACTTGTTTGTCTGCTGCCATACCGAATGTAAACTCTTATGCATTAAATAAACATTCAAATCACATAATGAATGAATGAATGAATGAATTTTATTTATATAGCGCTTTTCACAGACAGTACTATCACAAAGTGCTTAACAGAGCAGACATTTAAAAGCATAAAAACACAATGTGACCCTACGGTCAATAAATTACATACACAGAGTGAATAAAAAATGTTAAAGAATAAAATTAAAATAAAAATAAAAATGTAAAACAAATGTTAAGAGCAGGTCTAGGACATGGGTTTACTTTTACACAAACGCCAGCCTAAACAGGTGGGTTTTTAGCTGGCTTTTAAAAGTATCCACAGTATCTGCGAGGCGTAGAGTTGCAGGCAGAGCATTCCAGAGCCTCGGAGCCACTGCCTCAAAAGCTCGGTCACCACGGGTCTTAAATCGTGTGCGTGGGACTGACAGAAGACCTAGAGCATTTGACCTGAGAGTGCGGGCGGGTGAATAGGGGCGAAGTAGATCAGCTACATAAGTCGGAGCCTGACCGTGAAGTGCTCTGTAAGTGATGGTGAGAATTTTGAAGTGTATCCGAGATGCTACAGGAAGCCAGTGGAGAGATCGGAGTACGGGGGTGATGTGAGACCGTCGGTTTGTCCTGGTGAGTAATCTGGCGGCAGCATTTTGGATGACCTGCAGACGGTTAAGAGCAGATACACTGAGTGATGTAAAAAGTGAGTTGCAGTAGTCAATGCGAGAGGAGATAAATGTGTGTATGATCATTTCTAATTCAGGCGTTGATAATACAGATCTCAGTTTACTGATATTTCTTAGATGGAAGAAACATGACCTGGACAGCTGCTTAACATGAGGGTCAAATGACATGGAGCGATCAAAGAAAATCCCAAGATTGCGCAGGTTGCAATGGGAAGCAGAAGAGAGAGGACTAATAATCTGCCTGATCATGGGGACAAACTCCTCTGGAGCAATAACTAGGACCTCCGTCTTAGAGTCGTTGAGTTGCAGGCAGTTTTCTGCCATCCAGTCTCTGATGGCATTGACACAGTCCAGGAGCCTAGTTAATGTGAATGCCTCGCTGGGTTTGAATGACAGATGGAGTTGGATGTCATCTGCATATAAGTGATAGGACACATTATAGCTTTTTATGATCGGCCCCAAAGGTAACAGATAAAGTGAAAATAACAGAGGCCCCAGAACCGAGCCCTGCGGTACACCACAAGACAGTGGAGAGGTAACAGACACAAAAGCACCCACAGAGACATTGAAACTTCTGTCACTGAGGTAAGATGTAAACCAGTCTAACGCTATGCCAGTTATGCCCACCCAATCACGTAGCCTCTTAATCAGGATGTCATGGTCTACAGTGTCAAATGCAGAACTGAGATCCAGAAGAACTAACACAGAGCAGTCACCTGCATCAGCACACATGAGAATGTCATTTGAAACCCTCAGGAGAGCGGTTTCAGTAGAGTGTTGCTTACGAAACCCAGACTGGAACTTGTCGTACATATTGTGCCTCTCCAGTGCAGCAGTAAGTTGTTTGGCCACCACTTTCTCTAAAAGTTTGGACAGGAAAGGCAGTTTTGATATGGGCCTGTAGTTCATGGGCAAAGCTGGATCTAAGTTAGGTTTTTTTAATATGGGCTGGATAGTGGCATGTTTGAAATAGGAAGGGACAATTCCTGTATACAATGAGGAATTGACAATAGATGTTACTGCAGGGCCAATAGTTAACAGAACGTTCTTAAATAGAGAGGATGGAATTATATCCAGAGGGCAAGTTGATGGCTTTGTATTGTTAATTAAGTCCATCAGGTCTTGAAGGCTGATAGGCTGGAAAGAGCCCATAACAGCAGGAGATTGCGAGGAGCTACAAGTAGCCGAACAGATCCCAGGCCGAATGCCAGACCTAATACCTGTTACCTTATCATTAAAATAGATCAGGAATTTGTTGCAATCGTCAACAGAATAGCATGGTACAGTGGCGACAGGTGGTGAAACAATTCCTCTAATTGTGTCAAACAGAATCTTGGGATTTTTCTTTGAAGAAGAGATTAGGTTGGCAAAATAAGCAGTTCTAGCTTCCTTTACTGTGGTATTAAAAGAAACTCTGAGGTCTTTGAGATATAAACGATGCACTTCTAGCCCAGTAGCTTTCCAGAGTCGCTCTGCCCTGCGACACTTCTGTCTCACGCTGCACACAGCTTCTGTCATCCACGGAGTAGTGTTATAGGCAGCCCGTGTCCTTTCCTTAAGAGGTGCCACTTTATCCAGCAAAGTGGTGCAATGTTCATTAAAGGACTGTATCAAGTGTTCAACATCATTGAGATTTGTGTAAAAGTCACAGCAGAAGTGCATCGAGAACTGATCAGCTGTACTCTGAGTAATAATGCGTGAGTGGAATGTTTGTTTCAGACACAAGGGGTCAGCATTGACAGAAAGATCAAAGAAAATACATTTATGGTCACTGATCAATAGGTCCTCACAACGGGTATTATCAATATCAAGACCCAGAGAAAACACAAGGTCCAAGGTGTGACCACCCCTGTGAGTGGCGCCAGAAACATGTTGCGTGAAATTAAAAGATTCAGTAATATTGAGAAACTCAGTAGCTATACAGTCTGTGGTATCATTGACATGCAGATTAAAATCACCAACCAGAAGCACTTTGTCTAGCTTGATAATAGAGGTCAGAAAGTCTGTGAATTCTGATAAAAACTGACCTGCAGGACCTGGAGGTCGGTAAATTAAAAAACAGTAAAACGGCTTTTGCCGGCCCACTTTAGTCAGCTGTAGTTCAAAAGTAGCATAGGATTCTGTGCTCCCCAAGTGGCAGGAAAACTGATTCTTCCAGACCACGGCGAGGCCTCCACCGCGGCCTGTCAGACGCGGTGTCCCAACATAAGAACAGTCCACAGGGCAGAGTTCATTGAAATGGATGCATTCCATATTCTGTTGCCAGGTCTCGGTCAGAAATAAAAAAGCCAAATTATGACTTGTGAACAAGTCATTTAAAATGTGAGCCTTGTTTGTTATAGAGCGTGCATTAATCAAACACATTTTGATGGGGGAAGACACTGTGTCGTCATCAGCACAGGAAGCTTTGGGGGTATGTGCAATAGGACGGATCACTCGTGCAGCACCTCGAAACCGACCATAACTAGGGCGCGAGCGCGAGTCTGTGATTCTCACGGGAATGTTCATGGGTCGTGGAGTGGAAGTTACGTTAGAGGCTGGAGATCCTCCATTCCGCCTGGGGGAGCTGGTGTTGCTTGTAGGGGATGAATGCGGCTGATGAATTATCGTAGAGGAAGAGTGACAGCGGACAGGGGATCCAGGTGTAAACAGTCAATCATGTTGAGAACTTGATGACAAAAAAAAAGAAAAACAAAGACCTGACCAAGGAAAATAAGCATGCAGCATGACTTTGCATCACATGAATATTTTGCAGTGAAAAGAAGAACTACATCATGTTGGCTCGTTATTTATGTATTCAAAATCACAATTATTCTTCTGAGTGCTCTGGCCAACTTTGGTAAACCACAGGCAATGTTCTTTCAATACCCTAATATACGCTTACTTCAGCCCAGCTAGGGTTGTATGAGGTTGCATGCAACACACACATGCTCACAAGCACGCACACCGCTGGTCACTGGCAACTCCAGATTGGTCGTGTATCTGATAATAAGAGCTGCTGGAACACACATTTTATGGTAAACCAATATTTGTGAGAGCAAAGCTGCGACTTGTATGACATAATGCGCCTCAGAGGGAATTATCAGGTTCAGGCTTCCGCCAGTTATTTATCAAGTGAAAAAGCCTTAAATGGGAAATTTTCTTGTGCATCACATTCTTTTGTGCTTTGAGATGATATCTTGCCAACAATTCTTAGAAATTCTTAGAGTTTTTCTGAATTACGTAAGTTAATTTCCTTACCAAAATGTGTCACAACAGATTAAGGTTTTGGTAAGAGTACAGATATGTCATTTTTAAGTATGACATTACCTATTAATGTGACTTCGAGTTGATGAATGAGAAAGCACAGTTGCCAAAGGGGAAAGAGAGGATAAAGAGCGCAGATGCAAACAGCAAGCATGCAGGAGAGAAAGCAGGACAGAGAGAGAAAGTAGCAGAGGGAGAAGACCACTAATGATCAACAGATGTATGAGACATCACACAGTTCAGTATTGTACTGAGGACAGTTAGACATACACAAAAATACAGCGGAAACCCATTTAACAAGTGTTACTTCCCTTTGCTACTAACTTGCCGTGATGTCAGTGTAATGATGTTGGGACACGTGTAATGTGCTGTCTCTTGTAAATACCCATTGAAAGCCTGGCGGCAGAATTCTGAAACAGTTGTAGCCGTGAAAGTTGCTTCTGACTGAGGCAGGAATACAAGGAGTTGTTAATTCTAGAAAAAATGAAAGCATGTATGACCATCTCCATATCACTGACGGATGATGATGATTTTGGAGATGTATCTTAATTGTAGAAAACACGCTTGAACAACTCTCTTGACCTACTCTTTGAGTCAAATGTACTTTCTATGTACTGTGTGTGGAATGAAAAGACTAGGGTTTTGGTGGTGGTCGGCAACTGGATTTGAAAATAAAATCATTCCTGCATCCTGCAACAGCTATACTTGATAGGCAGACATTAGATTTTACAGAAGTGCATTGTTGGGCTTCAAAGCAGTGCATGTTTCCCAATATGTGGACACCAATGTCCTCTGATGGGGAATGAGTCCCCACAACATCATAAATCAAGTACACACACACACACACACACACACACACAGAGACATCTCTCATCATCTTCTTTTATCTCTGATGTTATTTTAGACAAATGGTTTGTCTCGTTTTGGAGTAGATATATAATGTGCTTCAGCCAACATGGCAATTCAAATTAAGTAACAGCACATGTGGAGAAGCACTATGCTGTTTCTTCTTGTGTTGGAGCGGGTGTGCTGCGGTCGCAGGAGGGAGGCTGCAGGGTGTGTATTTAATGTGTTCGGGAGTAGTCACGTTAGCAATGCTGGCTCCAGCGTCTCGGCTTAAATCTGAGGCATACTAGAGCTGCTGTAAGGCCACTTGATTAATCACAGTCTGTGGTTGAAACCAGGTGTCCATTTTGGGGAGTGACGGCTGATGAATCCTTGGATTGCTGCACAAATTAGGGGGACATTTAGAAAACAGGGGAATTAGATATAAAAGGAAACAACCTATAAACAGGTTTTAATGTCCCACAAAAGAAATAGGTCCTATGAAATGCTGTGTCCAAACTCATCTCTGATATAGGTAGGAATTTCCTTGATCTTGTCTTTTGACCCCAACATACTCAAAGGGCGGCACAAAGATAGATCTAATATTTTCTGGTAACAGTTTTACTGCAGCTGCTCAAGGAAGAAAAGTCTCTGTACAGTTCCGGGAGATGGTACAAATAATACAGAACAGTTGCCTAGATGTTCCACATGTTTACACTGTAGACAGCAATCTGGGGCAAAAACTTTCAGTCATGAGGACAAGTCTAATTCATCTTTTTTAAGAACTAAAAGCAAAGAGAGAAAAAACTGTATTTGTGTGTGTGTGTGTGTGTGTGTGTGTGTGTGTGTGTGTGTGTGTGTGTGTGTGTGTGTGTGTGTGTGTGTGTGTGTGTGGGTGTGAGACTTGGCTAATGTTCATAGAGCATTAGCTTGATCCATCCTGTCAGTGACGGTGAGTGTGTGCACTGTCCTGTCCCATGGTGGATGTACTGATCTTTCTACTTCTCTTCTCCACTTTCTTTCTCTCCATCTTTCTTTAACGTTTCTTTTTCCTCAGTCATATACATTCAAGTTAAAGTCCAAGACGTTGCTTTGTGATTTTGATTACTGCTCATATTGTACAATGCCATAGGAAATGCTTTTATGTGGCATACATCATGTGTAATAATAACCTAACCCACTTGCTGAGAGATTTAAGAGAGACGTGGAAATATTCAAAGAGAGATGATTTATTTGGTTCGGCAGGATTTGTTTTTGCCATCATGTCAAGTTATGAAGCAATAAAGTTCTTTTAAATCTCATGCTTCACTATGTCTTCCATATAACTGTCTAACAGAATAGATCACGTGATGATAAAGGTTTCTATTACTGCGCCGTAGCACCAGTGCTTCTTCATATTCCTCAAGCTGACACCTCCATGTCGTCTCATGTAAAATCCACTTTTCACATTTGTAAAAAGAAAAGTACATTCTCTTAAAGGCTTGTTGTTTGGTGCCATTACGTTCCTAATGTGATGTCTTTCCTGTGGAAACGTGGACGTCAGTTACGGGCATTAGACAATGAGGGATTTAAAACTATACGTTATGAAGAAAAAGGTAGTTTGGTTTGTTAAAAGCAGGATTGTTTTAAAAGTACCTTCCTAAATCTTTTTGGTTCCCTATTTTGCAGCATGATGTCGCCACTAAAGATGCACTGTTTTCATGCTCAGTAAGTGATTTTGTAGCTCACATGAATGTTCTTGCTCAAACTGGCTCGAACACTTCTTTCATATGAAGATAGCGAAGATGCAATTAATATGCATCTTTCTCATTTTCCTCTAACTTTTGTCCCTCCTTTATCCCTCGCTGTGTTACTTTCTCCCTTCCTCCCTCTGGCTTTTCATGCTGCTCAGAGTTTAAACAGCTTTGTTTTTTTCCCTTGACACGTTGGCTCCAAGAAGAAGTGGGAGTGGAAGGAGGGAAGGAAAGTAGGAGTGGAAGGACAAGACGAGCTCAGCCAAAACAGGGAAGTGACAGTTTGTTTGGTCAGGGCAGCCTATTACTTAGAACTCTCTAATCTTCCTCCACTTGGCCGACTACCTGTAACCTCAAACTAAATGGATGGAGGGAGCCTGGAGGAAGCTGTGTGCTGCAGAAATTATTTCAGTATATTTGTGGACTAACTTGTATATTTGACCCAATTTAGGCCCATAAATAGAATAAACTACCAGGTTCTGCTTGCAATATGCACAGCACAATATTTCCATAAATCTAAGTCTCAAAATAGGTGACACACAGCTACTGATATATATATATATATATATATATATATATATATATATATATATATATATATATATATATATATATATATATATATCTTTATATAATCTGGGGAAGACAAGAATCACACACTAATGCAGAAGCACCAATAGAAGTTCAACATGTTTAGTGCAGCTTGCTGGTAACATCCTAATAATGCCTCCTCTCCGCCAGCTGTGACTGCACATATTGAGTTCATGTGCTCGTCTAAAGCGGAACAGGTTTTTATATCTTTAGGTAAGGCTGGCATCGGATGAAAATAAAAGTCCTTGCATATTCTTTTTAAGAAAAGAAACATCCCAGATTTTATTGTAATGCATTTTGACTTTTTTAGTGCATCTGCGTGTGTTTGCTCCCTGTGATTTTGGGGCTATGTTAATGACAGCTGTTGCCTCTATGATAACGAGGTGATTTCCCATGTTGCCCTGGCAACCCAAAATCACGCCCTGTGTCATCTACTGGTGTGTGTGTGTGTGTGTGCGTGTGTACGTGTGTGAGGCTGGCTGAGAGACTCCTTTTGCCCTTCATTGTGCCTGGAATAAATGTGGGCTGAACTGTTCTTCAATAGCTATAGCGTTAAAACAGCTTTGTTTCCAATCGGGATTTGTTTTAATCTTTAGAGGCATTACAATCCTAAACATGTCAAAGTTGGCAACAACATTTGAATTATTACTTGCAGTAATTTTCCCATAGTTCCTATGAAAAGGAGGTTTTTGTCCCTGTGTAATTACTAGATGTGACAGTGCACGTTGTAGTAGAATTTTACAGGAAAAGGTTAAATGTAATCACTTTACCAGGGAGTCCTGGCACAATAAAACAACAAAGCTCATTTAATCAGTTTCCTGAAACTGCTTTGACTTGCAGGAAGAATGCTGTTCTTGTCGAGTCAAAAACCTGCCAGATGCTGCACAAAGGATGAATATTATACGGTAATTTGCTACCTTAGCATGTTCACCTAACGAGTAAATAACCTGAAATAAACCACAGGAAGCGGTGGAAGTAAAGTTTGTGTCCACCAGTCACGCCTGTCTGAGTTTGTTGGTGGGAAGCCGGTGAGGGAACATGTTCTTGTCACTGCATTACCTTCGGGTTCATTCGAGCATCTGCACATTTGAAGTTGGGTCACAAAATGCAATCTATGACATTCGTGTACAGGAAGTGTGTGTCAATACAAAATAAATGGACAATTAGTGTCGCTTAGCAAGAAACCAATCTATTGGTTTAATTATTTCATGAACTACCGTCAGACTATGTTGGAGCTGGATCGTGGATCGTGAAGGTGAAAGACAGTCCATGTGTTATGGAGCACATCTCTCGAGCCTTCCCTTGGTCAATGGCAAAGTCAGCAGTGACAGGAGCTGCAGTCCAGAAGGAAGTGCAGATTTAAAATGGCAACAACAAAGGGTCAAAGGTCTGCAACGAGCTAAAAGAAACATTCTGAAAAGATGGTGGAAGGGATGTGTAAAGGCTCTGTAGTTTTCTTTATATCCTGTTCTCTCCTGCCCTCTCCTCCACATCATTTCAAGTTTTTAAGTTTATGAGGTTTCCTGTTGCGGTCCTTTATCATCCTCCCTGTTCTTTGCCTCCACTTTTAGCTGTAATAAATAACTTGGCATGTGCCTTTGTGGGTGGCCTCGTGTGGGAAATCAAACTTTTAACTTGGCAGTGTCTTTAACTTGTTTTAGCTGGAGATTCATATGGGGATGAACCCTCAGATATGGTGGTCTTACAACAGCCACATATAAGCATCTCACCTTCCATTCATTCATCCCCCTTTATTATATCCCCCTCTAACTGTCTTCAATTACTGGTTGATGGAGGGGATTTCTGGCCCGCCAGACACAGACGGCACTCAGGACACCTGAGAGATATGTGCATACATGTGTGTGTGTGTGTGGGTGTTAAGTGTTTTTGTGCGAGCAGCTGTTTGTGCGACAGCCTGAATTTGAAAGTGAAATCGCAATTATGGCAAAGCTGAAAGTACTTTAACCACTTGTGTAATCTGCTGTAGCAGTTATGATCACAGGCTGTGTTTGATGGCTGGATGTGTGCGTCTGTGTGTGTGTGTAGTTGTTCTGCTTGTCTGACAGTGAGCAGCTGCATTTTTTGCATTCCTCACTCTGGGAAAGTGATTGTAAGTGAAGGCTAACATTTATCGGTTCTGCTGCTAGCATGTTGTGTTTAAGCAATCCAAAATAAAAACTAATCTCTTCTGTTTTTATTTTTTTTAACGGAAAAAAATAGAATTGTGAAGTCAGTTAATGTCTTTAAAGGTCCTACACTGTAAAAAGTGAGATTTTCCTGTCCTTTTCTTTTACGTAGCACACAGCGCATATTCAGAAGCTGTGCCTTTAAACGAGCCGTCAAGATTTCTGCACAGTTGTGAGCTCACAACTACAAAACACAGACCATTTCCCAGCAAGCACACAAATGTTGACATTCTAAATTTGATGCAGTGTTTTTTTCCAGTTGCAGTATATAAGACATCAGCTGACAGGAAGTAAACAAAGGCCCAAGCTGTTGCCTAACAATGCAATTCTGTTAAAACAAGCTAAAGCAGAGTGTTGTATACAGGTATGGAGACAGTATGAGAAAAGGTTTTTGTTAAACATTCAAACAACTTCTTGCAGAAATTCAAAGTACAAGTATGAACCTGGACATGAGCATATGTTTTCTTTAAGAGCATCCTCAGCAATTGGTTTGACGCGTTTCAACAGAAGTTATCCGACCTGTCGATGCTCCCAACTTTTCAGCTCTCACACTGATTGGATATAAAGGCTTCACAACCGTTTGTGTAAAGCTAAATAAAAAACGTGTTCAAAGTAAAACTAGATAAACAGTATATTTGAATTGTTTTCAGTAGCAAAAGCAGAACTCCTCATTAAATTAGCTCCTGTATCACCTCCTTCTCTTCTCCTTATGTGAGGATTCATTCTGCCTACAGAGACACTTACTTTCTGAGAAAACGAATCCACACATTTCTACAATGGTTACACTTTGCATGACTGGTTTTAGTTTTAGTTTTTAAGATGAACATGTTTTACATTTTTTTATTTTTTTTAACTGGGCTGAAACAAATAATACATTTTCATATTTGATTCATAACTCTACCCACTGTGCTTACACTGCGCAGGTAGTATGTGCGTGTGTGCACGTTACATATTGCGACAAGCAGAATCACATCACAATGTGTCAGAACCACTAATGTTCTCATGAAAACTGCTCATTGCTGAGATGGGCTCAGATTTCCCCCGGGGGTCTACAGCATGTGCACGCTCACACACTAATAATGTCTCAACAACTCCGTGGGAAGTGTGTGTGTGTGTGTGTGTGTGTCTATACGCGAACGTGTGTGTGCAGATAATCTGCCATGGTGCTGAGAGCAGCCTGTCTGTTTGGATCAGTGCCCATCAGGATCAGGAATCATTTCGTTGGGTCTGCTCTCTGCTATCACAGCTCAGGCCTTAACGAGGCAGCGCAGCAGCACTGCTGGATGCGAGTGTGTTTCATTACATACACCCTGTGCCTAATCTGCCTGCTTTTTGGCCAAAAATGTCTTTCAGATCCAAATGTTTCCAAATCCGAATATTTTAACGACAGTTTGGTTTTGGCTTTAAAACCATGAGAATAAGAAATCTGTCAGTTTATATTACACATTTCAGATGTTTTAATCCACAACACCCACTCTCTTCCTGTTGTACTGTATTACTCGGAGTAGGAAAATATACATTGTCGTATGGACAATGTATATTTTCCATACGACATAGACTAAACCAAATGTCAACATTTTCAACACTGGAAATGGGTGCTTAAATGAGCGTTGACTTTGTTCGCCGTAGTAGCCCAGTACAATGCAGGTCTGATATGGCTAGCCTCGGCAGCAGAGCTAGCAGCTAAGTAGCTGCAAAACTGCCCAAATCCAAAAACATTCTTAGTTTTTCCAGAGACGCTTGTTATGCTTGATAATTGAACATGTTTATTTGGTGTTGCTACATGTGCAACAAAACTTTAAAAAAGTAAAAAAAATATTTAGGGAATACATTCAAACCTTCTGCATGAATAAAAACAAGAATTTGGTTGTAGGAACTGATGCTTGTGTTGGATTTTAAAAACTGTAACTTGGAGTCTGTGTGCGGGCTGAACTTTAACGCTTCCGTTTTTTAGTAGGTGATTTCCCCAGTGTTGTCTTTCATCCTTCCTCACTGTGATCTGTGCTGAATTCTCTCAGAAATAGCAGCGATGTAACAGCCCACGTTTGATTAAAGTGAAGCTCTGAATTACAGGCTCCTTTCTTTACTTCTCGCTCAAAACCAGCCTCTGCTTGCTTGCATTCTCTAACTCTTATACTCCATTATGTATTTGCTGAAAATAGTGACGCATAGAGAGTGATTACTTAGGTCTGGCAGTGTATATATTTGTTTAATATAGTTTTAAAATACATTATAATGCATGTCTTAATACATATGTGATGGCAGATTTAGTTGATACAATCTTTTCTGATTCACAGAACTAAAGAAATGCCCGCATCCAGGAGATGCAGGCTTTCATTATCTGGTGATCAGCCAGCTAGATATAATAGTGGGGGGAACTAGTGGAGTAATGGGCATTCCACCGAAAAATACTGCTTATTGCAAGTGTGTGTGTGTGTGTGTGTGTTGTGTGTGAAAGAAACAACGCTGTGTCAATGCAAGATGCTGTAATCCACTCAGTGACCTTTAGAACTTGCTCGGAGGTGTGTGTGTGGAAATGTGTCACTAAAGCTTATGCTTGGAGGTGGTCTTATCCAACCGGTGACCCTCAGAGCCAGATGGTGTGTGACTGCGTGCCTGTGAGAGTGTGTGTCCCACCTATGAGCCTCCTGGCACCACAGTCAGTCCCCCCACTGACCAACCCACACTGCCCTCCTGACAGGCCAAACAAGCCCCCCCCCTTATCCTCCATCCTTTCAGTTGGGTGTGATCACATCAAAGTGAAACAGGGAGGATTACAGGTTTCTGTGCCTCTAGGGTTCCCAAGCAAGACCTCTCCCCCTCTAACTGTAACTCTCTCTCTCTCTCTCTCTCTCTCTTTCTTTTCCGTTCCTGCCACTCTCCACTGGGAACCACATAATCCCTGTGGTGTCAGGAGGACAGGGCACCATGTCAGGACACATATAGTACAGCTGGATATGCAGAGCCAGCTAGCTGGGCCTGAATAGCCCAACTACCCTATTTGTATGTCTTTTTAATTTTTCCTATTTACTTAAAGTATTTCATTGTTTTGTTCTGTCCTTCATCTTGCTTTTCAAACTTTTTCATTGTTGTTAGATTTCTGGCCTTGCAGACACAGCCCCACTTCATTGGCGATACACAAACGCTACTTAAGCACAAAGCCCCAAATAACACCAAAAAGGCTTTTTGTTCTACCCCGTCTAAATTCAACTCCTGACCCACAACTGTGGATGCTATTGTCAAAAATAGTTGAGATCCCAGGGAAGCTGCTTTAAATGAGGGAATCCATGTTCGGTATGTAAATTAGGCTAAAGGGACATAAAGCGTATAATTATAGTTTAACGGATGAAATCTAATAATCATTTTAAAGCAAGCGTGTATTACATAACAAATGTAAAGTGATTTTAACAAATGTAAACCTGATAATAATAATAAGTGTATCTGAGTATAGTGCAGTCCAAGTGTAGAAAGTACGGAGAAAGAGGAAGTAAGCAGGGTGTTGGCTTCAAGGGATGGGGAACTAACGGTGGTTGAGAAGAAAAGACACAAAGCACAATAATGATGAAGGATGAGATCAATAATCATTTTATAAGCAAATGTGTACTAAGTAAAGTGATTAACAACTGTAACTGTGATTATGATAACTAATCTGTGTTAGAAATGTGTGAGTGTAGGAAAAGGGGAAGTACAACAGATGTTGAACACCCAGACACGAGCAGAGCTTGATTAAGTAAGCGCCCAGACAGGGAAGTTGGGGTGATTTCCTCATGCACACACACACACACAAAAGTTAGGTACTTTTCGAAGCACATGCACCAAATCAATGATGTCATGTTTATCATGGGCTGAGGGAGGACGTGTTGGGGAAGAGGGGGGAGAGACGGGAGAGGCAGCCCAAAAGTGTTATAAAAGAAGTAACTTGCAAACAGCAAGATGGGATTTCTACACGAGCCGTCCAGACGCTCTGAGAAGAAGATACGGACGATCGCCACTGAAGTATTCGAGGACTTCGTCTCTGTTCACGGAAAGAAAACCGCCGTTCGTGGACAAAGATTGAAAGACGGAGATTTTCCTCTCCCCACTGCTCGACTTTAACAACTGAACAATGGAGGAACACGGCAGTCCTAGAAAGACTTTGTACTGAGCCTTGAGGACTGTTGAACGGACTCTGCTGCGGGAGCAGGAGGAGCGAGGGTCTGGCCAGACCTTCGCTCCTAACAACTCCAAAAGAACCTTTTCATCGCACCTTTGAAATCCAGCTCCCACCGAGCCGTCTCGGCATCTAAAACCAATGAGTATAATCAAAGAAGAAAATTAAAGTAACGAATCAAGTGTAGTAACATTTTATGTGAGCTGTAGCTTAACCCTTGCTAACTAACTATAACCTGCAATAAATATCTAATCTGCATTTAAAGTAAATTTCTCAAGTGCATTTATTTGCTTAAGTAGTAAGAGTTCCTCGTGGCAGTAAAAAGTTAAATATATTGTATGTCTAACAACTGAGTTCTGTAAGGTTATCATAGAGACCGAATCCACTTCACAATCCCTTATGGTTTTAGAAGTAATCCTAGCCGTTAAAACCTAACCTGGCATTTACCAAGAGCCCGGATCCAGAAGAGGGAAGCTGCCATAACTGACGCGACTGGTAGGAGCGCCCGGGGTCAGGGTGGCCTCTCGGCCGAGTGCACTCAGACCGGAGGAAGCAGGGTAGACGTCGGGAGTAACGGCAGTTAGCAGAGCCAGGCGAGTTCCCTCGCAAGAACACCAGCTCGACAATCTTTTAATAGAGAGCTGAGTCAGTAAGTAGCCCCGTATCGGGCCAGAAGTACCCCAGGATCTAACACTATTAACATACAAATTCACCCCACACACGCACACATACTTTACAGTCACATAGATGAGATTGGCATGTGGTTACAGCTGGCAGCACAGCCTCCACAGTTGCAATGTTGCTATTGATCCACTTAGTACTGGAATTTGTTTTATGTTGGGTCAGCGGGCCTGGATATTTCTGCATCTGCTGAGCAAATGTTTATAATGCAACACTTGTAATGTTGGCAGGTGTTGCACTATGGCCGGCCTGCCATAAATACATGCCGGTTGAATCTATTGTCCCTCCTTTGCTTTGGAAGAATCTGCATCTGTCCGGCAGGATTCCTCATTGAGGTGGAGCAACAATGCAAAGAGCCTCTGTAGATTTAATCTACAAAGATGTGAGATAAGAGGAGGGCATATGTAAACAGTAGGTCGAACTGAACTAATCATAACTGAATAGAATGGAAGCATGTCTACTACAAAGCCAGTTTGGTCCACCCGGGAGTGGCATCACCGGCATGATGTTGCCAAAAAGTGCTTTATTTTGCATCCTAATGCCACGGTAAGAAGCCTATCGCAATATTCATCGCATGTGGCTACTTGGCTGTATGAGGCTTCAGCCAAATCCCCCATCCAACTAAAGCCACACATTCTCTGGACACATCCGTCAAAATCGAACACAGTGACAATGTGTTCTCCTACTCCAGAGAAGAGAACGCAATGGCTGGTGACCTCCACAGCTACATCTTGAAATGTTGAAATGACTATTGGAAGCCAATATTCAGTCATAGACTATCTGCCAAAAATATCACTCTGCTTCCACAGCGCTGTTAGGTGCAGTTTTTAATGACGATGTGGTATCATTAACTTCAATGAAGCATGACGTCCAAACACTAAGGCAATGTTATGTGTTAAGTTTAAGGTTGCCTTCAAAAATGATTAATTGATACATTAATAGTCATATAATATGGACTTCCTATTTCTATGACCTGATAGACCTATTCTAGGTCTGGTGCTGACTGTGTATTTCTATTATGCACCAGAAGTAGAAGCTGAGCTTCTTGGCGGCTGCCATTGAGCAGCTATGCTCAAGTTAGTGTTACTATTGCTGCTGAGTACATTCTAATGTATTTGTTAATGCTTGTGTGTGGAATATGGAGGCGCTATAGAAGCATGATAATGTAATGAAATGAACGTGATGCTGAATGTGTGAGTTTAGTGATGCTTGTATATGACATTTTGCATTAAACATAATGAGTATTACATAACACACATGGTTCAGTTAATCATCTTTGTCTTGGGATCTACTTCTGTCATACGTAGAAAGAAAGTGACAATTTTGTAAAATTAAATATGCAAAGACCTTGGCTGACATCTATAATTATAGATTATAATTTTGATTGATGAAGTCTGACGGTAGTAGTATTTTGGGGGATTTCTGTATTCGTCTGAAAATAATAGAATAGACTCCCTTAAATGTAATTAAAGTACAGTAATTAGTGTTGTCATGTGAGCATTCCTGCTCGTCTGATTAAACAACACAAAAGATTAGACAAAACACTTTATCAAACCAACCCAGTTGAATTACTGAACTCATTATATTGTCGGCCTGCTGTAGTCTACAATGTGAAGATGACTTATGTTGGTAAATATGATACGATCCATATCAGATTTCCTCTTTTAACGCTTTTTTTCTTCTTTTCTGTTCTATATATTTTCATGAAATATCTTAATTGAATAAGACCACAGGGGGAGACTCCAACGTGGGAGACACCAGCCTGATTGTGGTCTCACGGCAATCTAAAGATCATTTCGGTTCATTGATTTGCCATAAAACAAAGATTCACTAACACGCTATTAGGAAACGGAGCCCTCATCTGTTTCAAAAGCACAGAGGCTTTGGCTGAGACAAAAGCCTTTGTCAGGATCACAGCGCTCACTCTACAGTCTGTAGAGACATCAGACTGGTTTATGACAGACAGGTCAGCAGGGGGCAGGCAGTGGGCTGAAAACACTGCACAAGCACAAGCACACACTCACAAACATACACATGCACCAATAGCTTTAATTGTGCCCAAGTGCATGAAAGTGTTTTAAAGCACTGAAGGCAAGTGTGCATTGTGTGTATGCAGGCAGATGTGAATACAGCACACACACACACACACACACACACACACACACACACACACACACACACACACACACACACACACACACACACACACACACACACACACATACCGCAGTGAACCCCCTAATGTGCGACCCATGACCTCTCTGTATGGGGACCCTACCCTGGTGAGAGTGGGTTTGTAGGTGTGTGTGTGAGAGTGTGTGTGTGTGTGTGTGTCAGGGTTGCTAAGCACATCACTGCACCTGCCGTTGGAATGAAGATTAAAGGACTGGGGCGAGTTGAGAAAAGATGGACGCAGAGTAATGGTGGAACAAGCACCGTACACCAATTGAGGATTCGGATTTTGGCTTAAAATGTAAACATGTTGATTCATGATCATTAAACTCCATAGGTAATTTTGTCAATAAACTCATAACTTTTAATGATAAACTCCATCCAGACCGAAATACTGAGCATATCAGTGGACAGCAGAGGAGAGGATTATGCTGCAGTAGTTGTTTGACAAGTTGAATGGATGCTTTGATACTTTTTTTTTGTCCCTCGTGAAAACTTGTCATCAAAGCAATACATTGTAACTGACTGTGTTGAAGCTAACCAATGCAAATGTCTGTAAAATAAGAAAAAAGTTAAGAAAAACTTCCACTGTCCACTGACACTTTAATGACTCAAACTCTGGCATGGCATGTTTTTAAAACTTCACATCAGTGAAACTTTTCTCCTTACATTTGAAGCTTTTCACACATTCATGTGTTCAGGGTTGTCATGAATAGCTGATGCATACTTCAACTTTGATTCGTGTACACGATGATGTAAACCCTCATATGTTCTAAATGTGTGCAAATTACCCTCTTACTGTATTTACGGTGGCTTATCAGCCTACATGCTGTCCACACCAGCATGTCGTCATTTTATTGTGTCAGGACATCTGTCTTTCTGTTTGTGTACTCTGTATGTCAGAGCTGTTTTTAAGTCTTTTGAGGGGAGTCATGTGTCTGGTTCAAGTAAGGCCTCTAGTCAAGTCACATCTCACAGCAGTTACACCCAAGAGTCATTGTTTGTGACTTGAGGCCTGTACACGCTGTGCAACAACAGTGATCTGGCTTCATCCCGTGTCACACTGTTCCAGATCGGTCCAATAAATCCTTGCTCGCAATATGTCGAGTAGTGATAAGATCACGCCGGGGGCAGCCTTTTGTACTGAAGGCTTGCACGTGGTGAGCGTTGTAACACTTGGTTAACTTTGTAAAACGGTGCCGGTTAGGTTTAGGCAACAAAGATCACTTAGGTTTAGAAAAAAACATCGTGATTTGGCTTCAAATAAGTACGCTTTGAATGTAACGCACTGTAAGATACGGACGGTGCATCATGTGACAAGTGGCCAAGTATAAATACATTTTCGGTTTCACGCAGGAGTAAAAGTCCTGTGTTTGACTGCGTTTCTCTCATTATTGTTCTTCAATGTTCACATTCAACTGGGCCAGCAGCCTTTAAGATGGACCCGAGTCCAAATCACCAGAGGGAGTCTCTGCTGCTCTCTTGAGGCTTTAAAGTCTCATTAGACGTTGATCAAAGTCACTGATCACACTGATGGACAGTGACGTTTTAGACGGGTACCAATTCAAATATACAGTAGCACACACACACACACACACACACGTTGAGAACAACATAGTGCATGTCCCTGCCCCTTTCCACTCCCCTCCTCTCACCTCCCACCTTCCCCTCCTCTCTTCAACCCCTCCCTCACTCTCTTTCTCTCTCCCCTCTTGAATTAAGTCCATTATTACTGCCTGCTCTCCCTCTGAGCACTTCTCCTCTGCTCAGCTTCTGTGAAAACTGCGTGTGTGTGTGAACTCCTCTCGTGTGTGTGTTAAGAAGAGTTTTATGTGTGTGCATAGGGGTTGTGTGCTTCTTCTCTAAGTGGAGCTGGAGTGCAGCCGTTCATCAGTGGAGCTGACTGCAGACAGGGGGATACTCAGATCTCACTGCACCCCTTTTGAACTCACACACACCGGCTGCTTTTTGGACTTTTTTTAAGACTCGCTGGACTTTTCGCACCAGAGTGGGACTCTGCCGCTGCTCTCTTTCTGCCCTCCAGGCACCATTCCCATCACTGGAAATACTGAAGTTTTTTTTGCCACTGCTGTCTGAAAATGACCTAAATCTATTGATTATTTCTGAATCGATTATTTTTCTTCACAATTTTCATTTCCTGGACTCTCAAATTTTAAGATTCACCTCCACTTTTCTGTGCATTCTCATTGAATTTAGACACGCGAGAGCTCCTGTGTGTGTGTATACAGCACTTTCTATTCTGATAGTAATCAAGAGGGTTTGTCTCGTATGGACATGTTTGTTTTATTTTGTATTGCAATGGAAAGATTATTAGGTCAAACAGGAAAAAGCAGTACAGTAACTCTGAAAACCGTCAGTGCTGTTCGAAGCACGTCGAGCTCAAGTGGACACTGATCTTGACTTGGAATGTTCTGAACTTCTTTTGGAATTTGGTTCACCTGGAAACGGATGAACAGGTGAGTTTATTGGTCCAATCAGGAATATTTACTGCTTTCCTCCCTCACATGTTTTCATCATCATTCAATGATTATTATTCAGATAATGATGCACCACAGAAAGGATTTGGGGATTTCTGACAATACTATATTCAATTTAGCGGTATTGACTTTAACTACATACTTGTTTCATTTTGTATTAAAAAAACATTCAATCACGAGACAACTTCAGCACAGACGGAGTGGAAATCCTGGTGAAAGAGTTACTACTCAGCCTGCTGTGCTTGTGACCTGATCTTGTGCAGCAATGCTATTACTGAGCCATTACAAACCCAAATATCTTTTTACCAGTCACGCTGATGATGACACGTGGGCTTCTTCCTCAGAGGACCAGGTTGAAAGTGAGTTGTCTTCTCCCAGAGAGCTGTTTGGAGGAGCTCCAGTCAGGAGACCAGAGGCAGCTCTGTAAGGTCCCGACTCACTGCCGCTCCTGGGTTTAACACGGCCAAATGGCCGACTACCAGCTACCAGCAGGCTGCCATCGCCTTAGCGGCTCCTTCATTGTCTCTTTTTTTCAGAGCTTGTTATACCAGATGAGAGGTTTAAGCATTTTTGTGACCATAGTGAGGCAGTTCTACATTGCAATGTATCAGGCTGTGCAAGCCTGACTCATAAAAGCTAAAATATTATTAAAAGATATCAATAATAAGGGCTTGGTAGGGTGCACTTGCATTTTAGACACAAATACGGGTTCACAGGCTGGGAAACTTTCCATTGATGATACCGGGCCAGGTGGCTCGGCCCCAGCGACCATCAGAGCGGTGTAACCTTCCTGGTTCTTTCATTTACTTTGTGTCTTTTAGAACTACTGAGCTCTCGAGCCCCAGATCGTTTCGCTTTCCCTTTCTCACTTTGGTTTTTTTCAGTTTAAATCCCATAAAGACTCCTAATCACTTTTGGCTTACAGCTGCTTTACTTTGACGTTGTGTGTGTGTGTGTGTGTGTGTGTGTATGCACTTCCATTTATTCATGTAACCAGTTTTGTCCCGAGACCCTCCACTAAAAACAACACTGTACTTCTAATCCATAGTACACGGTACACTTTTCCTAAACATTCGTGTGACTGAGTGTTGTACGCTTTGCGTTCCTGCAGATCACTGTGAAGGCTTGTTCCTGCCTAACTTTCACCTTCACTCTTACTGTGGGTCTGACTTTCAAAATGAATTCATTGATGGATCAATGTATCACAACACCGAACTGTATTATACTGTACTTTCCATTTCGTTCGGAATAGATCCGCCTTAATCAACCTTTTGTTTCTTTTCTCAGTTGTCAAGAGAAATGTGACACATGCTCAGCTCTCTGCTCTGAAACAAAGCTATCTCATGGTTCTAAACAATAACGTGGTCCTAGCTGCAGTCATTGTAAAAGTCATACTTTTTCACATGCTCGCTGCATTCTGCTTCCTCTAGAACTCGTTTGTGATAGTCTGCAGCGTGTTGACATGCAGCCAAGCCGCCCTGCTTCACCTGCTCTTCCTCTCTTGCTTCCCTCGGCACATTTGAGGAGTCCTGCTTTCATGTGTTATCGTTTTCCATTTCTCAAGGATTTTCTTTAACAGCCCAGGACGGAATGACTTTTGACATGGCGGCTGCACTTGTACTTCTATACAGTACTTGTGAAGAAACTGACCCCCATTCAGTCTCTAGAGGATTTTTCCAACCTTAACTATCACGTATACATGCTGATCACCACCAACCCTAATCTTTAACAGTAAACTTAAGTTGTTTTTTCCCTAACATCGGCCTTGAAAGCAAACTTTTAACACTAGGATAAATGGTTAACCTTGTCTGATTCAAATCACAAATTGTCCCCAGATGGGAGGTTAGTCTTGACAATGTGATGAATACAAAGCATGCACGCACACACCATTACTCCTCTGGGCTCTGATATGCTGTATATCATGCGCACTTGGCAAATGTATGGTTCAAATAGCAGTAAAATGCCAGAATGAAAACGTGGCACGGAACATGTGCATACAATACTAATGCATTTCAGATGTGTTTTATCATGACAAAAATGATAAGTTTAACTGTTTGTTATGAGGTGAGTGGGATAAAGAAGAACTGTTACTTTTCACCATTTAGAGGAAATGTTAACGCTTTCAGTGTAGTAGTTGAAAAAACTCCCCCCGACCAACTCCCACCTTGACTCACCTTCTGCATCCATCCTGCCTCTTCCCTCCTGTTTCTCCTGCTCCTCTTCATCACTTCCTCTCAGTCTGCTGTCTTTTTCCTCATTGTACTTCAACTCACCTTTTAAAAGTCCCTTTGTTAGCAGGGACAAATACTCCATTGAGGCAGACAGCATACACATGGGAATGAACAGATGTCTGTTATTTCAGTGATTTAACAACTGTCTGGAAGAATCAATAAGAATCACAGGCACTACATGTGCTGTTTTCACATTCTATTCTTTTCAAAGTATTGTTTTTGTCTTGCTTGACGCAGACATACTGAAACACATCAATATACCCCTAAGACACAAGATCAATGGGGACATTTCTTTTCCTGAGGTTGGATTTTTGCATTCTTGCATTTCTTAGTCTCCATAATTTGCTTAATCTCCCCCCCCCCCCCACCTCACACCTCCATCAGACAAACTGGTGCAAAAGCCACCAGTAACCTGCTGTTTCAGTCATTTTGTTCTGTAAAGCTGAGAGCCCTCCCTCCTCCCCACCTCATTCTTCCTCTTCCTCCCTCCATCCATCCCTCCTTCCTTTCATTTCTCCGTCGCAGGGAGGCTTAGACTTGTTGGTAACAGGCCAGCGAAACTCTTTTCTCCCTGCAGGCGAAACAATTGGCTCCTTTCTCTACACCACCTCTCGCCTCGCTCATGTTCTCCTCCCTCCCTCCCTCCCTCCATCGTATTCTCTTTTTCCGTGGGACAGAGCTGAAGTGGTGTAACATATATTGCTCTGTCCCTTCTACTTACATTGTCAACCTCTTGCTTCCACCATCTCTTACTCGCCCTCGATCCTTCTACCTTGCTTTCTTCTTCACTCCCCTACAGTACTTCCTTTTTAAATTCCTAATATTCCTAATTTACTCTCTCACACTTTTCTTTCTCCACTTGTCTCTTCCTTCCCACCTTTTTCTCTCCAATGCCTTGTCATTTCTTTGCTGTCCCCTCTTCTCCCCCTTTTGTGTTTTTTCTACTGTCTCACATCACTCCAATTACCTCTTCTTCGCTCTCATTTCACCTTTCTCGCTTCCTCCTGTTTCTACCAAGTGCTCTTCATATTGCTTCTTGACCTCCAATAATTCCTTTTGTATCTCCCTCTGTCGGTTCCTTAGACCCTTGGTGTCTCTTACTCTCGTCATCTCTTCTTCTCTAACCTGTGGTAGTGAAGGGCTACAGGTTAAACTGCTGATAAACGTTCATTCATTACCTTGTGCTGTACTGTAGGCCTGCACTAATCTAACCTCACTCTGAAAAGTCTGTCTTACCCTGGAGGCGAGCTGCTTTGTCTGCCTGTGTCTATTTAGGCTGTTTTTGACAGGATGGCTTGTCCCCCCCCCTTTTCTCGCTCTTAAAAATCTCTCTCTCTCCTTTTCTCTTTATTTTTAATCCACTCCCTCTTGGCATGCCACTGTTCCATGTCTATTGAAGCTGAACTGAATGCAAGTGTCAGTGGACCCAATGGCTTTTTTTATTAAGATGCATTATGTAGCACGCAAGGAGTTTGTGTGTGTTTGTGTTTGCAGATCTAAAGTGCTGAGAAGCAGGAGTTCGTACATGAGTATATATGTTCCCGCACATAATTGTGCATGTGTCCACTAAGGGCTCTGGGATGAGACAAGGATGTGCGAGACAATAATTCTCTCAACACATAATGGCAGATTTGGAAGACACACAGCTCGGGGAGACTCAGAGGAACAATAGGACCGGCCGTTCCTTTTATAGCAGCCGACGGGAGTGTAAGGGCTTCACTGCTGCCCCTGTCACTCCCAGGAACTGACGTAAAGTGTCTGTGCGTGTGTGTTTCTGTTTGTGTGTCACGGAGCTGCAGCTGACGAAAGCGCTGACGTCCTCTCCTTGAAATACTGCAGCGTCTATGCAGTGAAGAGACACACACACACACACAAACACAGACACAAATATTCTGCTACACACCTAAATTCAGCAGATCCAAACTTTAAAAGTATCCCAGACAATTCACACCTGCACATATCCTCTTTGTGCAGTTCTGAAACAGAAGGTTGTGTGTGCATTTGTCCATTCATGTGTGTGTGTGTTTACATACTGCAGGTTATGTGGGAGTTTATGTTCCTGCTCAGCTCTGTCCTGTTGTGTTGTGGCCTGAGAGCCGTGAGCTTATGAGAGCTCTCCTGTCTTCACGCCTCAATAGCTCCATTATTCATAAAACTCTGTGCCAATAGCCTTGACGGGTCTGTCGGTGTGTGTGTGTGTGTGTGTGTGTGTGTGTGTGTGCGTGTGTGTGTGTGCGTGTGACTGCAAATTGTGTGTATACTGCATCTTTCTGTATTTCAGTATGCACATGTGTGCTTAAAAGTGATCACCACAGCTTTCAGCAGTACTTGCGCCAGAATTTTAAAAAAAATCTTTAAAAAGCCTAAAATGAATGAGGTGAATTTTTTAAAATTCAGCGTGCTTTAAAGACGGTTGAGACGATGACGTGCGTCAAAGCTACACTTCACCCATCTTCATCCTAACCGACCAGGATGTCCATAAAACTTTAACTCTGGTCACCAAATTATCCATAGATATATTTAATATATATTTTGCTATAATGAAAATCTGCAGAGTCTTGAAGGATCCGCTTTGTACTTTGCGGTTATTCTTGTAAGACTACAAAGACTTCTCGTGTTACCTTAACCTAGAGGTCCACCACATCGCCAACTGAGTTGGGATAAGAGCAGCTGGTAGTCGGCGCACTCGGCTATGTTCTTTGTTCTTGAGTCTGGTCCATATATGGCTGCAAGGTTTGGAAATGTTCTCGGGGACAGTGGGCCTGTTTTGTCCACAAAGGCTTCCTTAGGCCATTTTGAAGCTTCTTATAAGCCATATAAAGAAAGTTAATAACTGTTATTCTATTCCAGATATTGCCCCAGTCATTGCAATCAGATCCAGTTGTCGGGTGGGGGAGAAGAAGCAAAGATTGAAAGTGAAAAGTGGGGGAAAGCAGACTGTCTGCCTGCTACTGACAGAGTGCCAACTGTGAGGTGTAATATAATAAAGGAGACTGTTTCTACTGAAAGGCTTTATTGTTACGGCCGACCGCATAGTCCAAAGTACTGAAAGAGAGGCGTGTGTGTGTGTGTGTGTCTGTCCAGTGCACACTTTTTACTACACAACATTCATGTACATGTAGGCTTGCAAACCAGTGACCTCATTCCTGCTCCTGCTGTGGTAGAGTTGTGGTTTGACACACTCAGAAGCGAGGCACAAAGTTATTGGGGATTTTTTCGGCAACAATAACAAATCTGTCACTCTAAGTCTGACTCCGAGTTCTCAAATTACTTCATAGAGATTATTTTTCTGTCCTCCGTGACAATGCTCAATTGACAAAAAGTCCGCACACACTCCGCAACAGAGAAACTGCACATTATAGAAGCCGTGTGTAAGGAAGGTTATAAAAGCCAACATTTTGAAGCTTTAAATAAGTTGTAATGTCATTGATCTACTACTGTTTAATTCAATATTGACACTAAATCTTATTACAAACAGTTGTTTTTTTTGCTTTGTGTTGCTGGACTCGCTCACAAGCAACTTTGTGTTGAGCACCAACGCTCTCGTGCATTCATACTGTACATCCATCCAACGTCACTGTTGGCTCATCGTGTCCTCAGCAATAAGGAGATCTCATCTGGTGACACCAGTGTGGCGGCAGAGAGAGCGAGGGAGGAAGAGAAAGAGGGGGAAGCCACTTTGAGTTGGCAGTGCCACAGACAGGAGGAGATTGCGCTTGGCTTGGCAGTGGACATGGCATATCTCTGTCACACACACACACACACAGTCTTCATCATCATGGTCAGTGTGTGTGTTTTGGATACTGTCCCTGGGTCTCTTTGTAATGTGAAGAGATTATAGTGTTGTTGCCATAATGGAGGCTGGCGCTAACACAGCCTGGCAGGGGCATCAATCTGACTCCGACTAAATATACCTCAGACGCCAATGCTCGTGTGCTAGTGTGTGTGTGTGTGTGTGTGTGTGTGTGCAGGGGCATCCCTGGCACATGCAAACGACTGCTGGTAGTGTCCATTTCTAAATCCTCTCCCTTTCTGTCTCTATTTTTAGGTCTCTATGCCCATGTGCGACGTTGTTGTCCCGTCTTGGAGGTGAGAGGTGAACTTGGTCGTCCTTCACAAGAGGAGCATCGAATCTACCAAGAGAGACTCTTTAGAGACAAGGAGGGCGTTATAAAGATTACGCTGAATATTAAGATCTTGAGAGGGAGCCAGGGAGAGAAAAAGCTCTGCTTATGCAAACACCAAGACAGAGACACTGTTTTGGGCTTAGAGAGCTGAGCTGAAACTGGACCGAAGCCCAAGCCAAGGCAGGTGAACTGCATTTAATACACGGACAAAAAAGGATTTGATTTTGCTCTATATCTGAACCAGACTCTAGCGGAATAAAATAATAAAACAAACATTGGGCATTAATGTTAAGAGGAATATAGGCTGAATACCACGATAAAGTCACTTCGCATTCTCAAACTTTGAAAGGAAAGAGTTTGCCCATCAAGATGATGACCATGATGATGATGACCGTGGCCATGATGGTCACCTGCAGCTCTCTTTTCCTGCTGGGTCTGGCCGCTGCCCATGCTTCCTCCGGCACCATAACCCTCACGTCCACTACATCTTCATCCTCCTCCTCCTCCCCCTCTTCCTCACCACGCATGAAGCTCTCATACAAAGGTAAGATGCAAAGCTTTGAGGAGGAAAGAAGGGGCATTTATCTTGTGTACTCTGGAGTTTTTGTCTTGCCTACTGCACATAATGTATACGTTATTGTGTGTGCAGTATGTGGACACACACACACACACTTTCTCATGCATCATGTGAGCTTCCGCAATATCCTTTCAAAGTAAACAGCCCTAATCAGCAGCCAGCTGTAATTTATGGCGAGTGTGATTAACAACCACACACAAACAAATACACGCACACACACACACACAGCTTAAACACACAATGGCGGGATTTTGTGTTTTATCTTGAGCATTGTAAGTTAGAAGAAGGCAGCTCAATGCCCCAAAAACAACCACATAAACCAGGGATGTGTTCCATCATTGAAAGCTGGCACTTGCAACCTGAAGGAACTCACCAAGGACATGAGGCTCGCTGAAGGCCGTCTGCCCAGCTGAGATATGTGCTCCCTTTAATTTAGGCTGTCAGGCTATTTTAGTTTTAGTAGACACAAGAAGGACTGAACGAGATCTTGGTGACCTCATGTATCACTGAAATTACTTTTGATTTAATTTAGCCGACAGGTAAGAAGAACGTAGTCACAGCAGCCCTCTGTTTGTTTATCCAGTAGAGTATCCAGTAATGTCTGACTGGTGAACGGTTTTGCTGTTATGCCTTTTGTGATAAGCTAGTAAAAGGTGAGGTGCAGCAGGTGTCTTCTTTGGGCCCCATGTTGTTATCGTCACAACATGTTGGAGCTGAATAATATACACATTTGCTAAAAATGGCACATAAACATAAAACAAGAGCAGTAGACCTAGAGTCCCTGATGTCATGCAGGCAGCTGTTGGGTGGCATCAGAGTCTTAATAAAAGTTGTAAATTACAACAATGGCAGACTAATAAAGCTCTTTTAAAGTCTGAGCAGAGAGGGCTTGTTGTTTTTTTTAGCTTCTGCTTTAAGCGCAGTCCAGCAGGGGAGGATGCAGTCCCTTTATTTCTTCAGCTTCTCAGGCAGAGAACACAGTTTTTTCCCATGACTTGGGGTAACTATTATAGCTTAAGTTTACAAATATAAGCTGGATTCTTGCCAGTTTGAAAACAGCAAGGACACTCGCTTTTTCCATTGAAACCAATAGTGTCATTACTGTCAGAGGAGTTTGTCCTACAAGTGACTGGACCTAGGAGACATCCAAGCTTAGGAGGAAATCTTCTTTATCAACCAGATGACTTGTTGCAGCCCCGCGGGCAATCAACTGATCTGAAGACTGATGATTTGAGGTTGTTTTGGTATTGCAACTTTGGTCACGACGTGTTTAGTCTTAGGACATTGTTCACTTTTACTTGTAACTTTTTTGAAGACTTACCCCAAAAAATGAGCACACGGATAACGGCCACAAATACATTTATGTTTACTATTGACAGCACGATACACATTTTGTTGTTAACTCACAACAGTCTGATGATGCTTCATACATTTTAGAACTCTGACTGGACTCTTGCATAGCTATCTCAGTTTTGATTGAAGGTGTCTGTTTCTGTATATATGGAAGTAACATGACCAATAAACAGACGCTGAACTGGAAGCGGTTGTCCTGTATATCTGTGCAATTCTAGAGTTGCAGCAGTTCCATGGAGTGCGGAGGTTCGAGCTGGAGCGTTCGTGCTGCTTCAGCGCTCTGCTGTTGGATGAAGAACGAGGCCGCCTCTTCGTTGGGGCCAAGAACTTCCTGCTGTCGCTATCACTAGACAACATCGCCAAGCAGGAGCACAAGGTTGGTCAGAACAAAAATCTGTTAGAAACAACAGTAATTCAGGACCTATTTTTGCTGGACAGAAGACTTGTCAAATCTGAACATGTAAAATTGTTACTGGCCCAAAGCAGAATAAAACCATAAAACATGTGAAAGGATGGAAGGTTTGGTGATTAATGACATAGCCATTACTTTGCTGAGGGTTTCATTTTTTGATTTATTCAACATTGTGTTAATGGACTACAATGTGTTTACAATTCTCATGAGCTTAGCTTGTTATGTCTCTAAAACATGGCAGTTATTACTTTACTTCTGCTTTGTGCTCTGACCATATCTGCCTCTTATCATAAAATGACTTTATTACTTTAGTTTGCGTTAACGACAAACTAGATAGAGGGGATTATATTGACATTGGATGGAAATCAGGAAGTGTTTTTTTATTTACAACCAGTGCCATAATGTCTGATTCCTAAGAATCATTTGTTACCGTTATCAAGCCACACATGCGTTATGGGTTTGTTTTCATGTGAACCTAAAGGCATGGAGGAAAGAGAGATATTTAACTGTGGACACTTTTTACCAATATGCTCCTTTTGAAAATGACTGAATCCTATTCTTGCACATATGTGACCAATCAAGTGAGCGGCTTCATGTCTAACAACAGAAGAAAGATAAATGTGGGATTGATAGAGAAAGGTAGAAAATCAAAGAGGTGGACAGAGATGAAAGGAGAGAATTTATACCAATGTACCATGTACGTACTTGCTGCGTTAGATGTGAAGCGTTAGATGTGAAGCCTCTGTTTGTTTGGGGTTTATGGGTGAGTTTGATTTATGACCTGGGTGTGAAGAGTAGCTGAAGCTGTTTTTCAATGAGGTGGGGTCATCCTTCTTTACAATGAGAAGGGAGGATGGGGAGGTGTCTCATTTGAATTGCTCCGGGGCATATTACTCTTAAAGGGAACAAACGTGTTGTTTTTAGTGTAAAAGTTGTATGTATTTTTATCAGAATGTATACATCAACCATCCAGATGATTAATTCATATTTCAGCTACAGAATCATCAGATCTTTGGCTGTTGTGTTTCAGATCTACTGGCCAGCTCCCGTTGACTGGAGGGAGGAGTGTAACTGGGCTGGCAAGGATATCACTGTGAGTCTCTTCACGCCAACTAAACTGTGTATTAGTGCCTTAGATATCATATACCGGGAAATAATAAGACCACGCTTATTGACCAAACTGACTGAATCCTAATCCATTCCATCCTTTTAAAAATCACTCACCAGCCGAAAGACATCCATTGCACACAGAGATGAATCAGAGGGCTGAGGATCTCCTCGTGGAGGACTGTGTGCTCCTTCCCAGCACAACACAATACTACCTTTTAATCCACTGGAGTCATGGGAGTCATCACAAGACAGAAACACCACGTTTAAACTGATAACATGTTATAATAGGTGCAACACTCCTTCTCTTGGACCTGCCCTGCAGTGAGGTCACACCCTCAACATCTGTTTGTTTTAAACCCTTTCTGACTGGCTTAGTGTCACACTCGGCATATCTCAAAGACATTTGTGTTTTCCACTGCAATATACACTTTAGCGCGCGTCCTGTGGCTTCATGCAGGAAACATATTTCTTAAATTTTGTTGTGATGTAGTAAGGAGGACCCAATCAGAGGACACTGACACTGAGATAACAGGTTTATTGTAATGTTAGTGCAGACGGAGAGGGGAGAAGGCTGGAGACGGCAGAGGTGGAATGGAGAGTGGCTTGTGGATAGTAGGACGGCAAGCAGCTAAACTGGCAAACAGGTCAACAGGAATCCTGGAGCACGGGAAACAAATGAGCATTAAGCCAGGTTACCAGAAGACGGGTAAAACTATTCACAAAGATTTCTAAGCAGAGACTTAAATGCAGCTTCCACAGACGTTGACACAACAATCTGGCACACAGAGGCAAACTGGGGACCAGGAAGACGCGGAAGAAGTGGGGAACACAAGGACAGACAAGTGAGAGACAGGGACGTGGACATGGGCGAGACAATTTTTAGTTAAAGAATTAGATAAACTCAGTTAGCTCAGGCTAGATTTTTGTGAAACCTGATTTCTTGGTCATGTATAAATATATGTTAGAGTTTGAATCAGAGTTGTAACATGAGAGCATACATCAGAAAGCGTAAGTATTGCTGTGACAGCAATACAAAGAGACATAAGGAACAATTGGAAGTGATGCTTTTGTGAAGAATCTACTTAAAATTCTGAGTTAAACTCAAATTGGCGCTGGCTTCTAGAGGTCTACAGTATGTCTCCTCTACGTTATGTTGAACAGTTAAAAAGAGGAGCATCTTAAAGCAATAATACACTTAAAGCACAGTAATTAAGACATGGTTCCAAAATAAGGCTGGAGGCGCGGGACAACTCTGTTAATTGACTCACTGCATGTAAACACGTGTTAGGTTGCAGTGTGGCTTTAACTGTTATTTTACAATGAAGGCATGATTGAGGTTGAAACACTCGTTTTTCAGGAAAAACGATATTTAAGGAATCGTACGGTTGAAAATGTGTCACAAGATCAGAATTTTGAAAAATGCTAAACATCAACGTATGTATAAAAATTCACATGGTTTTCTGTGTGCTTGCAAGTGAGTGTCCATGGCACCTGACTGACAGCACGTACGACTCCTACATGTTGCTAGGATTGAACTCATGACCCAATGTGATGCTCCCAAAACTGCTTGACCAAACATAGGCCACCCTGCTACTTCAATCTTTTATTGGCTCCAAAAAAAAGAAAAATCAAGATTTTCTATTTTGATCGACAGAAGACACATTTAGTTTCCAAGAATATGTCGAGTAAATACCGTATGTGATGATTATGTGTCTTTAAATGTGATGTGTGTGGATGGAGGCCTGGGCAGAGCAGGCTCGGCTTCACTGACCGACATGTAGAGGCCACCAAGAGCCCATAGACCACCCAGGATTACATCACACACAATTAGCCAACTCATATAGTTTGTGTGCGTGCGTAGGTGTGTGCATGTGTGTGTAAAACAGTAACTTCCCATCAATACTTCCTGAAATGCCACAAATCTGCCCATATATATACAGTATTCTTATGTTTAACAGAGTGTGTGTGCGTTTGTTCATGTATGTTAAAGTATCCGACGTGTGTGTGTCTTTCTATGTGTGTGTAGAACAAACCCTTCATCAGTGTGATTACACAGCTGTAGCACACATACAACGAGCTCCATTCATTCAAAACCAGAGGCTCCAGTTTCACCTGAGCATGGAATCTGTCTGAGTGTGTGTGTGCACGTTCAGGTTTCTGTGTGTGTGTGTGTGTTTGAAAGAGAGAGCAACGGAGGAGACGGGAGGAGAGTGATGGAGAGAATTAGTTATATTGCTCCAGAGGAAGAAGGGAAGGAGAGGTGGAAGGAGAAAGAGATAAGCAAATAACAGAAAAAAAGTGGGGATTTTGAAGACAAATATTGCATTGAAAGGAGCTTTCCCCTGGTCAGTTGTTATTCCTGCTTTTCTGGCCTCTGAAATGTTATTTTTATCCTTTGTTTAACACACTCACCCGTGTATTCCTTTTGACTCTTGGTATCTTTGTGAACATTCACCCACACACTGAGAGCTGACCTGACCTCACACCGTTGACCCTAATTACAGGGAAGTGTTTCTCTGTGGCCTCTCTCTCTCTCTCTCTCTCTCTCTCTCTCTCTCTCTCTCTCTCTCTCTCTCTCTCTCTCTCTCTCTCTCTCTCTCTCTCTCTCTCTCTTAGTCCTCCTCTCTGCATGCTCTCTCTCTTAGTCCTCCTCTCTGCATGCTCTCTCTGTATTTCATGTTAGTTGTTCTCCAGGAACCAGAAGTTTCTGATGTTATTTACAACCCTCTTAGTCCTCCCATCGTCTCGATGCACTTGTTCGAGAAATGGTTTTCATTAGCAGTTTCACTGTTGGATCAGACTTTTTTTTACACTTTTTACACTGTAATGCTAGGTTCTCAGGTGGGAAGCCAGTGATAGATCAGATCCTTGTCACTGATTCGTGATTCGTACTAAGCCTGATATTCAGACTAAATTGCCATTTTGTTTCACATCATTCATTCACTGAACAAATGTGAGATGTGGACGACGATTCAGAGGTCTGGAACCGTAGTAACAGTATGGTGGTGGATAGCATGGACTTCCTGTGCTCTGTGCCTTCCCTTTTCTCTCAGAACACTTATTTTACCAACTTACTCAGCTTAATTGCTGCCATTTGGTTTAGACTGCAATGCAAACAATTCACTGTTTTGAAAACCAACGTTATGCAAACGAGTGCTTAAGAAACAAAGGTTCTTCCCCCAACTAGTGCTTGGTAACCTCACAGTGATAACATGAAGTCACTTCACCTGACCAAGAAATAATTCAGCTCTTTACCCCCCCCCCCGCATAGAACTACAGCTTGTCATTTAAACTTTTTTCCGTGGATTAAACTAGTTATTTTTTTAATAAGTGGACTGAGTTATCCTCTATTTCTTACCCCTAGCTGTTTTCAGTCGTTATGCTGTTTAAGTGTCTCCTGGTTGTAACGTTATTTATAACGGATATTTGCACGAAAAATGTCAATCCGTTACTTCAAAAGTCGGAAAGGTTTGCTGTGTTCATATACAGCGCAGTATATGTGTGTGTTTGTTTTGTATTACATAAATTCCAACTAATTAACTACAATTTCAAGCTACCTCAAAAACGAGTTTTCCAGCACAGTACACACGATCACGGTAGCGCAACAAAATACACACAAGGCATGTGATGGCCTTAAGAATGTACCCACATTAAGTAACAACACTTCTTCACTCACATACACACACACACACACACACACACACACCCCTAAACCACAGAAAAAAGCCACCTAACATGCACACAGACACACGAACACAAACATAGACACATGCACATAAACACAGTCAGACAGGAGCAGTAAACAGTTGACTGTTCACCGAGACATTTAGTCTGACTCAGCACTCTGACTGTAGAGTTGGAGCCATATTTAAAGCAAAAAAAGTGATGGATTGTGTTTACGCTGTCATGTTAGCACCAATTAAAAGAAGATCACCAGTTAAAATCCATTGACCCACTGGGAAACTGTGGAAAAGGAGGTTGATGTTGAGGTTGAGCGATGGCGTGTACTCGCAACCTCAAACTATCCTCACCACAAAGATAACAACAGCATTGGTCGTTTGTTTGAAGGGATGCAATAACTAATGCTTACACGTTTATTTTCCTGCAAGTAGTCTTTTCTTGAAAGCAGAAGGACTTTCATATAATGACACTGTCAGCATATTGCGTGTGTTTCCTGTCCTCCACAAACAGTCAACAGAGTTGGTTACTTTTTCTGTAATTATGCAGGTGATTCTTAGCTGAATACGTTCTGTTGCCTACCTTGAAAACAGGACCAATCTACAGTCGTGCCAGTGGCTCCATGATGGCTGAACGTAGGCACAGCGGTGCTTTGAGCTAAATAAAAAACATCAACATGCTGATATTTAGCTGGTATCATTTTTACCATGTTTCACCAACTTAGTTTGGTGTGTTAGCATGCTAAGAGTTCCTTATTAGCACTAAAGACAAAATAAAATTGACCTGATTATTGCGCTAAATGACATGTTAAAGGGCCAAACAAACAGGATGTCTTAACAAATTTCATAGTAATCCCTCCAATAGTTTTTTACACACTTCATTCAAAACCATAAATGTCAAACTTATGGTAGTGCAGAAAAGTCAGAGGAATACAAAGTCATTACGATGTTTCCTAAGGGGACCAGCTGTCTGTACAAGCTGTCGTGTCTATCCACCCAATAGTTGCTGAGATATGTCTGTCTCGACTAACGCAGCCAAAGAACCAACCAACATTGCCATCCACAGAGTCACGCCGTTGGCATCGCGTTTGCAAAATACTCACTTTTGTTGTTTTGGGAGGCACGAACAAAATACCTATATTTAGACATTTAGGTATTAGGACCTGAAGTGCCCTGAAGCAAGGGCGTTAACCCGTAACTATTGGGTGAAGCAGCTTAGTGGCCACCAATGTGTGAATGTGAAGCAGCCTTCTCCTCAAAACCACTGATTATTTGACTTTCACTGTGTAGAATTATTGAGTTGATCACTGTAGAACATCACTGTGTGGGGATTCACTTTACACACTGAAACAATTGAGCATTTCCATCCAACTAATCGGAAAAAAAAGGAAATCATGCCCCGCCTCGATGTGTTCCTTAGTGATATTCTTACAGCTGAACAGATTGTTGAAGGTCAGAGTGCAGAAATCATTCTGCCGAAGGAGAAATACGTCAGACAAACAACGCTGTTGTACATTGTCCTGTTCAGCAGAAGCAGTCAAAGGCATTCCTGGGATATTACACAGTGCTGTGTTGTGTATCTAATGGCTGTCTACTGTGCGCCATCGGCCCATGTGTTCAGTCAAAGGCTCTGAGCCATTAACTTTATTAAAGTTTGCTACACTACTGGCACTCTCTGCTCTCAGACACAATCAAAACAGAGGAAGAAAAAATAAACCTGTAGCTCTGTTTCTATCAAATCTTTCATAATAATGCACCGAAACAGCTGAAAATGTGCGTTAGATGGGTTGAAAAAGATCAGTGCCAGATAAATGGGAAAATATGAAGGATGTTTTTAAATGTCCACAGATTTTACCCAAATTAGCTGTGTAAAGATTATGATGAATAATATCTAACAATGTAACTAATTAGGTGCTAATATATTAAAGAAACAACGCTTGTGATATTAGTGTGGTGGAAAGAAAATACCTCCGACATCCAATTTTAAGGGTCAAGAAAAATCATCGCAATATTGAAATAAACTGCAGTTTTCTTTTGACTTTATAAATCAATAGGCTATGTAATGCTCGAATGAAAACCTCGTTAATGTGAGACAGACAGAGGTGGAAAGGGGAAGCAGATAACGGCCAAAATAATAAATAGATAGATCGGGTTAATCATTTCTAGAATGGAGAGGATGAAGAGAGAAAAGGAAAAAAGACATCCACCGATGAACAATGCAGCTTTACAATACATGAAGGCAAAGACCCAGAGCTCTGGCCGCAGTGCGGTCACAGCCTGCATTTTGCTCACCGTTTTAACTAATGAGTCAGTGATGGGTCAAAGGTTAGCCAGTGAACCCTTTCACACCCACACACACTGAGGAAATGTCATGGCTGGCATAATTCACCTCCCTTGTCCTCCTCCTTCCTTTCTGATCTTTTCAAGTTCTTTCAAGCGTCTTCTCTATTCTTACCTTTTTTTCCCCTCCTGCTCTCTTTCTCTTTTGTCACATCAAAGAATTGACTTTGTCAAACTACTGCTCCGCTGACTCCTTCACCTTCCTCGGCCCTCCGACACACACACAAACACGCTAAGGGCTTGAACTACAATGGGAGTTCGATTAAGCAGGAGGAGGTCTTGCTTCAGATACACACAGTGGGAATCATGGGAAAAAAAGGTTGATTGAAACGTGGCACGAGGACGTTTCTTTGGAGGACCACGGGTGTTTGGAAGCTGTTGGTGTGTGCATGTTCATTCATTGTGTTGATATCCATGTCAGCCTAAGGGCAGAGGCAAAAGTGTGTGTGCCTCTTTCTTTCAGGAAACAGAGGTCTCCTGTGTTTGTCAACAGCTTAATCGGCCTTTCGATTGGTTGAACACCTTCACATGTGCACACTAACACGGAAGCATGCATGCAATCACACACCACCACTCAGACTCTAACCCCCTACTGGTTTTCAAAGGCTGAAAAGCAGGCCTTTGTTCTAAACCACTGAGGTGAGTGTGTGTGTGTGTGTGTGTGTGTGTGTGTGTGTGTTTCAGGCCTAATGAGCCACAATTCCGCTTGCCCCTGCTTTCACAACCTAGCCTGTCTGTCTGTCTGTCACCCTCGGGTGACATTAGAGACTGAACAGACGGATAAAGAAAGACGTTTGATTAAAGAGGAGAGTAAATGTGTAGATAACAGAGAGATGGAGAAACACTCAATCAACCTCCATTCATTCATAGTAAATGTTATCGTCAAGGAAATTTGGTTTTGCAACTATGCATTAAACACACAGATCACAAAAGCACACAAGTGATGACAAAAACTTGATGCAACTTCTATAATGCAAAATTGCCATATATTATAAAAATGCAAATATTAAGAAAATATTTAGAGAAGCCAAAACAGTTCTCCCATCTCCCAAATGTACTTGGATTGAAAAAAATAAATCAACATGAAGATCAACAAATTAAATAATGGAAGAATCTGCAGACTTTGTACACAGGGCGGTTGTTGACGGTCAGATTCATGTCTTTATGAACCTCTTCTCCAGTGGGTCCCCGGGGTCCAACAGTGTCTGTAACTTGATCTACAGACAGATGTTGCAATGGCCTGTCTGGAGAATAGTGGACAGAAGACAAAAGGAGGGATTAGACGTGACAGCCAGCAAGTGTTTACGGCAAAATATTATTTAGTAGAATAAGGAAATTAACTTGTTTTGCAATTCCGACACAGATGTTTGAAAAGCATCATATTAGCTCATCATGTGTTACCGAGCCCTGGGACTGAAGACCACTGATACTTATGATGGTAATCCTGATAATCATAGTATGCATCTTCTCTTCTCGTAAAGGGTAAAAACAGGCCGATCTCCTCTTTGCCTTGTGTAAGGATCAGTGCTATGGCCAGAAAAGGAATGTTACCATCCAGTGTGTTCGTGTACAGTAAATCAATTTCTCCAGCTGTCTCCTGAGATCCAGCTGACTGTAACCTGACTCCCAGATGGACAGATGTGACTGTGGGTCAATAACCTGCTGTCTAGATAAGAAGAGGAGGGAGCAGACAGAAATGAGGACACTGAAAATTCATGATATGAAGGAGAATAGAGGAGGAAATAAAACTATTCAACAATAGGATACATTCAGAGTTCTGCATCATGCTTGACATTTATTTCACACATTTATTGACACGTCTTCAGCTAATCAGCTGGTGGCTGTAGCGTTTAGTATGCAGCTGTAAGACAAGAAAGTGCATCACCCAAAAATGTAACACTAGTTCTTTCATAACAACATACTTGCTTTAAGTTTCTTTTATTGTTCGTCTTCACTTTCTGAGGAATAAAATAGGTATATATATATATATATATATATATATATATATATATATATATATATATATATATATATATATATATATATATATATATATAAGTACAAGAGTATATTTTGCTTTATTATCCGCTTTTTACAACAGAACACTTTCCATGCCATTTTAACCAACCTATCAAGAATTTCATCAAATGCTGGTCACATCCTAGCTTATCCACTGATATACACATTTGAAATCATAACTGTACCAACATTTGGATTTTTACATCATAAGGTGTCTGATTCATTCGCCCATATAAACTATAATAGTAGAATATATTCTACAAGCCACTGAGCTAAACAGGAAGCTTTCCTCTTTCCATTTGTCTTCTTGTCCCATCTGTTGGTCATGAAAGCAATCTCGTGTTTCACACCCACTGCGATGCACAAAATGTCCACGTGTTTCATGAAATCCATACTGTGTAAGTTAACCAGCAACATATATATTGAGTAGCTCACAGTTTCAGGCAGGTATTATACTTTTTGTGTGTGTTCATATGGAGGTTCGTATGAGTAGACACACACACACACACACACACACACACACACACATTGTAGGCATGTGTGTTGTACAGCCAGGACACAAAGGCTGTCACAACAGTGTGTTGGGGACTAGACAGTGTTGTCACAGGCAGACAGGGTGAGAGGAGCTATGTGAGGAATGTACATCACTAAACCTAAAAAAAATAAGAGTCCCGAGTTTTGTTCGTTGATCTTGCATTTACAGTGTTAACAGTCATGGTAACTTGTTTTTACACTTTTAAATTGAGCTGTAGATAACTGGAAGTTACACTTTGTTGGTATTTTTCCAGAAATTTCTTCTTTTGTTTTGTTTTAGTGACCTGAATTTAATTCCTGCAAGTGTTTAAAGCCCCCAAAGCAGCTTAAACTAAAACTGTGTTTCTGTGTGTGTTTCAGTCCGACTGTGTGAACTATGTGAAGATTGTGCACCACTTTAACCGCACCCACCTGTACGCCTGTGGCACCGGGGCCTTCCATCCCACCTGCGCCTTCGTGGAGGTGGGACACAGGATGGAGGTGAGGAATACACAAAACATAACCAACACACTGAACAGTATTCCAGTTGTTATTGTTCCTTGTTTAACTACATCATAAGATCGAGTCAACAGAGACAATATCTCAAGCATTTGCTTTGCCTGAATCGCCTCAGCCCTCAGCCAACCTTCACTATCACTATGAGTGAGAACATAATCCAAATTCAACTGTATAAAGAGATGAATGTTGACATCCGAGATCTAGGAGTTGCTCATGCTTGGAAAGCGTAGCATAACACGATTGACTCAAGCAAGCTGCAATCTGGATGTTAAAGAAAAGGTGAATCATGGCGAAGAGTGCAGAAGAATCCATCAAGCTTAGCTCAAGTTCCCGGTTTCAAATTTGTTTCGAGTCCCTCAAACTGCTAAAATCTCAAACCTGATATCTCAACCCCAAAACGATTCTGACAAATGGAAGTAAAACGTATGTGTAATCACACTTGTAAAGCCAATCCTCCCTGTCCTCTCTTTCCATCAGGACCACGTGTTCAGGATTGACCCCTCCAAGGTGGAGGACGGGAAAGGGAAGAGTCCGTATGATCCTCGCCACAATGCTGCATCCGTTCTCGTCGGTAACTAAACCCGTGCACGTTAATATGCGCCGATTATCCATTTACTAGAATATCTTTTGACTTAAATTGGTTTGAAATATGTAATAGTTGTGATCATTTCCATGCCATACTTTTTGCTGATTTTGATGGATGATTCATCCCGTCTCCTAGGTGATGAGCTATATGCAGGCGTGGCCACAGACTTAATGGGACGGGACTTCACCATCTTCAGAAGCCTGGGGAAACGCCCCTCCATCCGCACTGAACAGCATGACTCACGCTGGCTCAATGGTCCGTGTGTTTATGCGTCAGCTTCTATTTTTCAGTTTAGTTCATTTTACAACATAACTAACTTCAGTCTGGTCACAACTTGTTTGAGAAACTGACATTGTTTATCTCTGTTTCGCTCTACCAGAACCAAAGTTTATTGGTTCCTTTTGGGTCCCAGAAAGTGAAAACCCTGATGACGACAAGGTATTTTTCTTCTTCCGCGAGACGGCGGTTGAGGCCCAGGGGTTGGGAAAGTCCACCTACTCCCGCATTGGACAGCTCTGCAGGGTGAGAGATTGTTTCATCAACCAAGTCCAGTAAAACACACCAGTCTGAACCAGGCCCGCTCAACCTAGCTACAGATTCTGTAACAAAATGAGGTCATATTCTGTTAAAACAATTACCATATCCTGTTAAAGATATTTTGATTGTTTTGTCTTGAAATCAGAATGACATGGGCGGTCAGCGAAGTCTGGTGAACAAGTGGACGACATTCCTCAAGACCCGTCTGATCTGCTCGGTGCCGGGAGCCGACGGCAGCGACACATACTTTGATGAGCTGCGTGAGTTCACACAGACGGACTTTCTACCGTATCAACTTGTTTATGACTACAATGACGTTGAACAAAGCATGATGTCATAGTAATTGATGTTTGAAGTGAAGGCCCTGCATGCTCAAGTAAAAGTCATCATAAGTGCCTCTTTGGGATTGAAGAAAGTACACTTTTGAGTATGAACTCACATCAACTCCAGTAACAAAGTTGTTAAACTCTACATTTCTATTTTGTGTCCCCATTATCCATCCAAAACATTATACATTAAGATAAAGATGTAGTTTTCATAAGTTAGAAAAAGTTAAACAAAGAGTTTAAATTTGGGCTGATTTTCCAACCTAGCTCTCCGTTGAGTTTTTACCCAGAGGCATCTTCTGTGGGTGCAAAGGGAGAGAAAGTCGAAGAAAGCATAATAAATTAAACAGGATTTCTGACCTCAATTGTGGATTATCATGCTGCCCCACATTCCTGCAGACTTTGAGAAAGCATGAGCTTGAGATTCACTGGTAATAGATTCTGGCCTGATCCAAAGCCAATGTTTTTGCTCTGAGTTCAGAGAAAGTTGCAGACTCATCTCTTTTGAGTCTTCGTGTAACGAACGGCAATGATATGTTTTCATTAGAAAAGATCCAGAAGCCAGGCTGTATTTCTAAAACATAGATTGTTGGCAGAGGAAATATTTTGCGCTAAACCCGACAAGCAATTGTCCAATCATAGCTTAGCAACTGTAATAGGAGGGTCAGGTTCATCAGGCTCTGGATTTGTAGACCTTTGTTTTTGTTTTGAGGCTTTGAAGAGAGCTTCAGTTCCTCATCGGAAATATTAACCACATAAAAGAAGGCCAACCTAAAAAATTCTCAGTTTCAGTGTAAGCTATATTTAAATATTTTCAAGCTGGGATTTTCAAGCGTTTTTCTGCAGGGCTTGGTAAAATATCATTTTGACACCAAAACAAAACATACTTTGACTAAAATTAGAAAGTTTGTATTTGAATATGTAAGGAACGGCAATGAGAAGCTAGAGAATGATATAAAACATCTCGTAAAGACAAACACCAAACCTCCAGTCATGTGGTTTCCACAGCAGCTGCAGCAGTTTCAGCTCTCAAGGTGTTCTTGATTTTTCTCTCTGAACATATCTGTGGGCCATAATACGATACGTCTTTGTGCTTATCTCGTGACGCAGTGAAAGGTGAAATAAGTGGAAGAATTTGTCCTAACCCTTAAGGCTAAGTCCGTCCATCACATCCCCTCATGTGAACAATGAGTCCCTTATCTCTTGACCAAGAGTGTTTTCACCCTACCTGAGGCCACATATTATTAAGAAAGGACCTCCCTGGATAAATATCTGAACCTGTTGAAATTGTCCGACTGTATCTCTACACCACATAACTTTTTAATAGTACACTACTAGTGGGAGCAGTAGACTTTTTTTAACAGCGGTATTTCATGACTCATGTGCCAGGTATTTGAGATCCATCTCGTTTGTGACCGACCCCGACCTGTAAAATAATGTTTTAATCAGACTCAATCTTGATAAAATAATGTTTAAAACACTGCTCGAGGCTGTAGTGGATTTTGGTCCATGTTATGACTGAGATATTGGTGAAACGTCTCTTTAAAGTAATTGCCATAGGGCTTTGCTTATCTTTCTCTCAACCTTTGACCTCTAGACTACCACCACCTGACCTGAGTGTGTGTGTGTGTGTGTCCTCAGGCGACGTCTTCCTGCTGCAGACAAGGGACAGAAAGAACCCTTTGGTCTACACAGTCTTCTCTACTTCCAGGTCAGAGTCCATTCATATTGTGTGTGTTTGTGCAAAAGAGAGAAAAAGGAGAAGAAGACAAGTGTGTGTGTGTGTGTGTGTGTTTTCAAGACTTGTGGGGACATAAGTCTGTTTATACAGTCACACTGTGGGGACTCGCCATGGGGACAAGATCTACGTCCGAGTAACGTAAATCATTGAATTGTAGGATGAAGAATTGGTTTAAGGGTTAGGCAAGGTTAGGTTAGGTTTAGGTTAAGGAAAGATTAAGGATTAGGATGGTAGCGGTTCAGGTAAGTCTCCAGTTATTTAATGAATTCAATGTAATGTCCCCAAAAATCATGAAAACCCGACTGTTTGTGTGTGTTTGGATGTTTCTAACCCAGCTCCTCCTGTTCCCCAGTAGCAGTGTATTTAAAGGCTCAGCTGTGTGTCTCTACTCCATGAATGACATCCGGAGGGCCTTCCTGGGGCCCTTCGCTCACAAAGAGGGGCCCAACTACCAGTGGGTCCCCTTCCAGGGAAAAGTCCCCTATCCACGCCCAGGAATGGTATGCCGATAACTTCTCCCTAGTTTCTAATATTTCCATTTCGGGCACTGAACTGTAAAATATAAAGTCGTGTCAATATCAATTCATTAATCTCATGTAATATCCTTGTGATATAAGTCTTAGCGACACTTCATACTGAGACGAAGACCTAATTTCATCCAAAAGCTCTTCAGAGTCCTTTCAATTAACATGTGCTTATTAGGGCTCTTACATTCTTCTAAGCACGAGAGCATAGCGTCAGCAGGATTTGTTATGCAAAGCCTTAGCTGTTACTGCCACAGCAGAACAATCCCCATTGTATGGCTGCAGAATAGTAATTGTATTGGGCCTTCAGTAAACCCTCTCTCACGCCATCATCACCTCACTGGGTTGGAAAATTAGCGGAAAGAATCAAATTAAAAGAAACAGACCACCTTTCAAGAAAATTAAGCAAAACTGCATAGAAAGTAGATTCAGAGTTCAGAGTTTACGAATTAGATCAAAGCATTTTCCACTTTATTTACCAATTGTATCTCCTGTGCAGACCATGAAAAAGTGTGAAAACTGCACGACGCTACAGTATAGGTTCGTAAAGCTTAGGTATCTGGAATTAAAGTCTAAGACAAACATTTTAATGAGAGAGGGAGGCTGGACTCTGAGCTGGAGACAATCTCTCACTGTCACTGTGACCTGGTCGACGGTAACTTTGAGAAGTCAGACATTTATACCAGTTTAAATACAGAACAATCACAAAACAGATCGAAAATAGTATGAGTCACTGTGGAACGTTTGAGTCCAAATAAGGCAAAACGTTTCTGAGCACCCACAGTAAGTCCTATTCTGCAGAGCTGTAATAAACCCCAAACAATAGAAGTGGGTTGGCTGTATTATTGGAATATTTTGAATTGCCGGTTAGAGTACAATCCATTTATGAATACAAAATGTGCATGCTCATACATTCCCAGGATAATATTTGAAAGCAAAATGGTCAGTTTTGATGATTTTCAGGATTTCGTTTTTTTTTATATTTCAAATGTACTTGCACCATTTTGCATTCCTTTTGAAGTTCAGAACATTGTGTACCACGATGGAACCAAAAATACACTTGCAAAATAACAGGAAAAAAATAATTATATACATTTTTGTGCTGTATCTCATTTGTGTTTGTCTGCAATAATTCCAACTTTCTTTTATTGCCCTCCAATAGTGTCCCAGCAAGACATTCGGCAGTTTTGAGTCCACAAAGGGTTTCCCAGATGATGTGATCCAGTTTGCTCGTCACCACCCTCTGATGTACAATCCGGTGTACCCGATGAGCAGACGGCCCGTCTTCGTCAGAACTAACGTGGACTACAGCTTCACACAGATTGCTGTGGACAGAGTCAACGCTGCCGATGGACAATATGATGTCATGTTTATTGGCACAGGTGAATCACTTGTTTTCAGTTCTAACTTATAGCTTTATATTTAAACATGAAAATAAAGATAGTATGTGTTACGATGTGTGACTCGATGGACTGCATCTCTTATTTCAGACAAAGGGACAGTACTAAAGGTAATCAATGTCCCCAAGGAGAGCTGGAACAACATGGAAGAGCTCCTACTGGAAGAGCTGGAGGTCTTCAAAGTGAGAAAACTATGATAAAGCTAATGTATTGTAGATACAAGCACTTATGTAATGGTTGTATATTGAGAGACAATGCTGATGCATCTTAAATGCCTTTTTTAACAATGCAAATGTATTAATTTATTTGATGTGTTGACTGCTCTAAAGGATGCCTCGTCTATCATCAACATGCAGATCTCCTCAAAGCGGGTATGTTTACTTTCAACTTCAAATCATTGACAAAAATATGGAACATTGTGGCTCCTTTTGCGTGAAAGAATATTGGTCTTTTTATCACTAAGGTGGAAACCAAGGAAGGCAGTTTTACCATCTCAGGCAGCACTTAGAAGTAGGGATGCTGTGGAGCCCGTACGGAATGGGCTCAGCATAGCACAGCCATCAACAGTTAGCAGGAGAAAGCTGGTTGTAGAGGAGATTCAGAAGCAAGAAGAAGCCGATAGATGTGCAAGAGCGGTCTTGTAGGCAAAGTGGGTTGAATGGATGAGTTGGGAAGGTGTGGAAAAAGATACTCAGGATCAGCTTCCCTTCAGCATATTATATCAGGGTGTAGAACAAAACTGTCTCAAAGCCGATACACTTGGAGGTATAAGCAAGGGCTGAAGTGTTTCGCAGCAGCCACTGAGTGTGCTTCTGTCCTTTGCTTTGGAGAGAGTAGAAGCCAAAAGACAGCTTAAAGGTAAGTTAAATCAGGACTAGAGAATGGTGTTGCCTGTGATGGGGCCCAGTACATTGATGCTTAATTATCAACAATACCAATGCCACAAGAACGGGAGGCAATCTTTCATTTTGTGCATTTGTGACCGTGCCTTAAAAAAGGAGTTAAAATCAGTGTGTACTTTTAAGTCCTGAAACTCTCTCTTCAAACGTGTCCCTCCACTCTGTCTCCTCACAGCAACAGTTGTATCTGGGCTCAGACACGGGCATTGCCCAGGTTCCCCTTCACCGCTGCAGTGTGTACGGGAAGGCCTGCGCTGAGTGCTGCCTGGCCAGAGACCCGTACTGCGCCTGGGATGGAACATCCTGTACTCGCTACCTGCCGAACACCAAGAGGTCTGTGACACATACGCTAACGACACACACACACACACACACACACACACACACACACACACACACACGCACACGCACACACACACACACACACACACACACACACACACACACACACGCACACACACACACCAGATGACCATTCATTACATTGAGCAAGAAAAACAAGAAAAACTGTTGTAATCTCAAAAGTATAAATTCCTAATGTTGTAGTAAATTGTAATTAACTCCTTTTACAGACGTTTCCGTCGCCAGGATGTAAGGAACGGAGACCCCAACACCCTGTGCTCAGGAGGTATTCTTCAAAAACTATTGTTTTTTTCTGGTTGTTAAAATGAAAACATGAATGAAAGCTCTGCAGCTGTGACCAGTTTTTTAAGCTTACTGAGAATATTCAAAAGATAAAGCTTTACTCTGATCCTGGTCTGACTCAGAGACTCTTCTGGCATCTAACATCTCACTGTCCGTGTGCCAAAATATCCCAAATCCTTCCACCCTTTGCCCCTGGTGACCTCTGTCCTCCCAGACCACAATATCAGCATTCTGCTGCTATCGGTCTTTCTGCCACATAACGTAATCAGGCTAATCGCTCAAACTTCAGAAGCTCCTAATACCATTACATCATGCCGCATGCAAGCCGGGTTGTGGAAAACGAATGAAGGTCAGAGTATTTGTCTCTGATGAGAGAGCCATTGCCCCAAAGCGCTGGTCAGAGGTCAGTTTAGCAGCACCCACATTGTTTCCCCAATAATGTGTGTAGTGCTGGTGGTTAGAAACAAAATTGTTCTTATTCTGACCCAATCACGGTCTTAATGTTTGGATATGTTTTTGTAAATCCTAGAAATTCTCTTAGAAATTTGGGCACATATTATCTCACTTATGGCTGTTGGCTAAGGTTAAGATTTGGGGCACAGACATTGATCCTTTGTCATTGCTAAACCTCATCATTCATAATGACAACATGTATGAATGAGCACTGCCAGGACCAGAAGAGTCCTTGTTTGGTGTCACACATCAAACATGTGACCAAGTGTTCAAATATTCACTATTATTCTTCAGGATGCAGTCATGTCATGACTGTAGTGAACTTTCCCATCAACAGCCAACTGAGGCTTTCATTAATCAGTGTTAAGATTATTGTTATAACACCTAAGAACTACTGGGATTTACATTTTTCCTTGTGTGCCACCAATGCATAAATACCTTTGCTCACAGGACTAAAAGACCCAATAACTATTTCAAGAAGTTGGTCTTTATAGATCAGAGATACTGTTTGCGAGTAAGCTTTGGTTTCCTATTTGCGATCACATTATTAGCTCAAGTTGTTTCTGTCCCATATCCTCCTGTCTTTCCTTAGTCTGACCTGCCCAGGTTTTTCCTTCCCTGTCTTGTCCATTTTTTCAGCCCCTGTCTTGGTCCTGTCCTGCCCTCTTGGCTTTTCAATTCTTCACTGGTCTTGGATTGTTGTTAGTGAGCGGATCCCATAATGTCCTTGTCTCTGCTGCCCCCTGCAGACCACCATAAGCACCGTGTTGCAGAGAGGAAGCTGTATGGAGTTGAGGGAAGCAGCACTTTCCTGGAGTGTATCCCAAAATCCCTTCAAGCCAGAGTCACCTGGACCTTCCAGAAACATCCACAGAACCCACGTGAAGAGGTGAGAGGGATGGTGGAGAGAGACTTTAACTAAGAGATCCGACAGGAACATTGACCAAACTCAAAAAAGCTTTTTCATGACTGTAAGCCAATCTATTTTATATTGCAATATGCAGTTAGTGTTAACATTTACTATGATTGTTGCTAAAAATCTTTATCCAGGTTTAATAATTTCCCCCCACATGACATTGTTGTTAAGCACTGTCACTCAAGTTAGTATATTCTGACAATGAACTGCAATTGGTACTGAAGATCATTTTAGCTTTTTTTTAAAACTTTGCTGGATGACATTGGTGCTAAGATACACACTTGTACAAAAAGACAAAATGGCACAAAGTTGAGCTCCAACATTTTGCTGAAGTTATTTCTGTTTTCCAGGTGCGTCTGGATGACCGCATTCTCCAGACAGACAGAGGCCTTCTGATTCGCCGTGTCCTGAAGAGAGATGTCGGCGTCTACCAGTGTCATGCCATGGAACACGGCTTCACCCAAACCATACTAGGCATCACTTTGGAAGTTTTACCTTCAACATCCTCCTCAGTCTCCAATCTACCCTCCGATGCTCCTGTCCGATTAGACCCCCGCAGTGGAGGTGGGCCCCCACTGACCAATCAAAAGCTTTGGTATCGGGACTTCATGCAGCTGGTGGACCACCCTAACCTGAGCACCGTTGACCAGATTTGTGAGCAAGTTTGGGCACGAAAGAATGCCGGCAGTGACCAAGGGGATAAGACCTTTCCTGCTCCGGGGAAGGACACCCCTCCTCCGGGCCCCGCTGTCCGCCCAGCGAACAAGAAGTGGAAGCATCTTCAGGAGATAAGGAAGGGGAGAAACCGCCGGACCCACGACGGGAAGCCGAATCCTCGGGCGCCTCGCAGTGCGGGGGAGTAACAACGTCGAGAAAGACACGGAGGGTGAAAAGAATGACTAATACAAGAAAGGAAGGAGGAAAATGATAGAAAGAGATCGAGAGACCAAGAACTCCTGGAGGTGTTCACAAATACAGACACAACCACGTAGATAAAAACACATGCAGACACACACACACAGCACCTCCTCTATTGTGTATATTTATCCATGGATGCCCCCACTATACGGTACCCCAATCTCTGAGTCCTCGTCCCACTGGCAAGCCCCTGCATGTGGTGCCTTACAGCCCAAATTGATTCTGCACGATCCCTTTACACTGTTCCACTAGCGTAGTCGAGGTTACATGCAGATACACGGGAGTGAACCCACCTTTACCCGTGGGAAAAAAACTTACACTCCCTGTCATTCCTGTTGCCACTGACTGTATATGGAAGGTGGGTTGACAACAAAGAAATCACACATCTTTTGTTGCCTACTTCATGCCAGCAACACAATGTTATGTGTGGATAGTAGCTCTAAACTCTGGCCTGCACCACTCGGAACAAAAACAGCCCCCAAAGTTTTGGATGACCTCTGCTCACGGCTTTTCTTATCCGAAGATTTCACAACAACGTAGAAAAATGGTGGACGTCAGTGCAGCGCATAATGGGAGGGAGAGGAGAAACTGGAATTAACTGGACAGTAATGGTCTCCAACAGGAAACACATTTGAATGCAATTCTTTATGTGCAAATGTAAAAGCATTCAGACAAATAAACACTTTAACAAATTGTTACTACACAAACGTATAAATTGATCAACTTTTCCAGTAACCTCACGCTCCACACTTTTGTGTGCATAATGCGGTCAGAAGAGGTAGAGATGTCAGCAGTGTGGGGCAGCCTGTGGAACAGATCAGCATGTTGCAAAACTGGTTATATTATAGCGTAGTTTTTTTTATGGTTTCCTTTGGCACATTGAGGCATGTTGCAGCAAAATCAATCCCACAATACAATGCAGTTATGGTCAGAGAACAGTCGAATCTGGCAAGATATAATTATATTGCTTTACTGGTCCAAACCACTAGCGAGTGAGGGGTGGAAAGACTACTGGCATTCCACGATGTGAGAGACAGATGAGATGTGTACAGGAAACAGACAAAGCTGAAGCACGAATGAATTCAATCTGTAAAAGCAAATAAAAGCCCAAACAATACCTGGATTACATGTATACACCTTGTCACATCTTTCACATATACAAGAGTGTTGACATGATCAACACCTCACTCTAAAATGTGCTATTTATTGGTTTTGTTTTTGGCTGCGTTTAATGTTTTGTACATTAACAAACAGGATAAATCATGAACATGGTGGTTTGGGGGGGAAACATTGATACAATGAGGAGATAGAGGGAAGTGGACTCTAGTATGACGACCCATGTTTCTGGGCTACAGTACAGTAAATATATATATAAATATATTAGCATGATATTTATGAGTGAAACTATGATTTTGTTTTGTATCGTAAATGGTACTCCTTGCTCTTTTACACTGTTCTTGCATATATTGTTTGTGAAAAATAGATATATGCAAATGATATGAGACGAGCCACCCGCAAACTCCTCATTCGACACGGCAAAATGCACAGAAAGCTGTTCTGCGCTACCCACAATGCATTTCACTGTCCATCAAAAACAAAACTGTCATCGGATTTCATACACTGTTGGAACCACTTCTCAACATAGTGTTACAGTCATTAATATCATTGCCTTTTGCTGCTTAATGATGTCATCTCTTCCTTATGGACAATTAGTACGATGAGGTCTTCCTTCTCTCGGTCTTTTGTCCAATCTCTCTCTGTGTATTATCTGTCAAGGAAGCTGTTTGTTGCTCATCTGTTGTGTAACATGTTGTGTGTAGCCTGCCTCCTTAGTATTCATTGTGTGTACAGGCTCGGATGAGGAGCCTTTACCTATGGTACCATACTTTATTATATCATAGTCTATCCACATGAAAGAAAACAACTGACCGTATTAGATAAAACATGAATTTGTGTTTTGCATTCATGACACAAGAGGATTTTTATGATGAATTTATGGTCTAATTTGTGTTTTTGCCTCAAATTCCTCAGAAGTATCGTGGTTTAAAGTTTTCAGTGTACTCTAATTGGCTAAACGTGGCTGTGTTCATTAATTCACACAGTCCCTGACAACAGCAGGCATCACAAACTAGGTCTGTGAGTGGATTTTAGATGTATGGAATCATTGTCGTTGTTATTTATGTACCTTTTTTATAGAGATGTAATTAACTCTTTAAACTGAACTGAACTAAACTGACTGACTCCTGTAAAAGGGACACTCTGCACTTTGACACCACATCCAGGATTTACTGCAAAATGATGACATGAAAAAAAAATAGAGTTTAAATGTAGGAAGATGCTGCCTCTCGGCATTCAAACCATATTACTAATTAAGGTTATACTACCAATTCACTGACATTAGATTATTAGTTGTGTACTTCCTTTTCTTTGATGAGAGATTATTTACAATGGTTGTGATGTCAAATCTGCTTGAGTTTCTCTTTTAAGCCAACTGTTTTGTGCTCTTTTGAAATTGCATGACCAATGTTAGTGGCAAGAAAGAGCGAGAGAAAGAAAGCACAATGTTGAATATTATTATCATTCCTTTGTATTTATGTGCAAAGATAAGCTGATATGTTGTGGTGGATTTTTATTTCTCCTATAGATTTACATGTGTTGTTTGTGTCTGCTGAAAAGGACTCATCCTCAACATTTTTTGGGACATTACAGCAAATGGTGAAAAAAAAAAAAAAAACCTGAACAGTGTCCAATTAAAGTCTTTGTTGTTCACACAGCCCCTTTACTCAACACTCCTGTTGTATCCCATGTCATGTGACGCACCCCTGTACGATAGCTCACAAGGAGAGGCGTGTGTGTGTGCGTGTGTGTGTGCGTGCGTGTGTGTGTGTGCAAGAGAGAAATGTGTCCTAGCAGTTTTTATGTGTGTGAGTTTGGGGGGAAAGCAGAGCTCTGTATATAATGGCAAAGGGAACAGTGGTGTGGGTATGTGTGTAGAGAGGTCTGAAGTTGAAAGTTGAAAGGTCGTAGGCCAAAGTTAACGTGGTGCACTGTAATACTCCCAGAGGTCTTTGTGAAATGTCATGTCAGATTGTTTTTGATTAACACAATAAAAATATGCAGTTACTTAAAAATGAAATTCCTGATCTGTTTTGTAACATAGTGGGGAGGGGAGCCGTGAAAAATAAATCATAACAGCGAATTAACTCATTAATAATAAGGAGTCATATTCTGAGTCGAACAGTTCAACATTTTTTAAGGTTAAAAATGGTCATGACAATGTGAGGATATAATGATTTTCAGTTTTTAATTCCTGCCAGTATGAGATTTCATGAATTAATAAATGAATAACTGGATAGACGATTGCCAGAGTGTTGTGGCAGATATTGATTGATTTAGATACTTTAATTAAATTTAGTTCAGTCTGATTAAAGTTTATTCTACTTTTCCCAGCTCTGGATTCTGAATGATGTCATACGTGTTTTCACCACATGGTGGCAGTTGCACTATGGGGCCTTCGTGTGACTTCTCATTGAGAGAGTTGTGATGTATTATAGACCTTGACATCTCGATGAAGTACTTGTGTATTGAACTTTCTCCATTACAGAATGTTATATGTAAATTGTTGTGCAAAAAAATAGTTTATTAATCTAAAAAAAACAGAAGCAAAAACCACACGCCAGGAAACTCCTTAAAGTTCAACAAGGCAGCTCAGACAACTACAGAGGCTATTGACTGACTTTCTGTCATTTCTGGAATATACCACCTGCTACAGGAAACACAGTAACAAACAAAGCAAAATGTGTTTCTAGTTGTTTCTTCTCTAACAAAAGCTTCTCAAAGTCATGCAGCGGTGAGTTGTTAAAGAAAATTGTTAAAGAAACTAAACAAGTTCTTGAAGAAGGGTCTCTGCATTGCCAGCATTGTTTTTTACTCTGCAGAGTAAAAAACAATGCTGCCAATGCAGAGCGACACACACACACACACACACACACACACAAGTGAGACCACTTACATTCCTTTACACATGAAAAACATTCACATATGTATTCAGTGACGCACAAACACACACACGCGCGCGCACACACACACACACACACACAGAAATGCAGCATGTGGTCACCAGTCATAAACACAAAATTAAATTGGGTCCTTATAACTCAAACTGGCAAGTGGCAACCCATTAGTCCCCCAATGTTTGTAGTGGCCCTCAGTTTTCTGTATACAGTGTGTGTGTGCGTGCGTGTGTGTGTGTGTGTGTGTGTGTGTGTGTGTGTGTGTGTGTGTGTGTGTGAGTGTGTGTTAAAATGGTTCTGCAATGGTCCGTGGGGTCCCAATTCAGGGCTCATTTCCGTATTCAGATTTTACTGGGTACCACTTGCCATTAATGTGTGTGTTAGTGTTCTTGTACTTCTATCTTTGTGAGGACTCAGCTTGTGGGGACATTTCTTAAATTCTCGCTTCAAAATTCTGTTGAATGGTTAAGACTTGTTTTAGAGTTAAAGTTAGAAAAAGGTATAGGTCAAATAAAATCATGCTTGTAGTCGGAGCACGTTTGGGAGATTTTTGTATCCAGAGAGAACACAACAAGATACAGGAGACAGAGAAAGACAATGGCAGAACTGCTCACACTACAATACATTGTATTCATGAGATTCTGTACATCTTATAGTCAGAGAAATTACATCAGCAAGGGTCCTCACAAGTATTTGATATGTAACTCAATCTTCCTCTCTATGTGTCCTTATCCAGGTAGGTTTGTGTGAGTGTGTGAGTGTGAGTGTGAGTGTGAGTGTGAGAGTGAGAGAGAGAGAGAGAGAGAGTGTGTGAGTGAGTGTGTGTGAGAGAGAGTGTGTGTGTGTGTGTGTGTTTTGCAGGTGTCTCTCTCTCTCTCTCTCCTGCCCAGAAAAGAGAACATATTTTCATATATAGTTGAGTGTATCATAACTTTGGCACACAGTGGCCTCTGTATAAAACATGATATCACTGAGACCTCAACACACACACACTCAATGCTTTTTATATACACTGGCATGTTTACATATATTTTGACGCACCAGATGAGAATAGAAAAGGCGTATTCAAGGCATTCCCATGCCTTTCATTTTAATGTTAAACATTGACATATATGGAGCCGGACGAATACAGTTGTCAGTGAGCTCATGAAATTATTTAGAATACAAAAAGTGTTATTTTGACATATAAATATAAGACACAGCTGTTTTCTGTTAGAATGTTTTAGGTTGAAAGTGGTAGGAACTGCAGTGCACTTAGACTGACAAGTATTAAATGTGTTTACAGGAATGTATAAGTTCAATGTGCGTTTTTCCAGAGCGCTACTCGTTAAAAACTCTACACGGTCTTTTGGCCCCATCTTTGTTTTCCTTTCAGCAGCTACTGTAAAATAAGCTTTTGTCACAAAAAAGGCTTAAAAAAGGCCTTTCTATTATAAGTGTTTAGTGAAAATATTAACTCTTTAACTGCTTTAGGGAGTGGCCAACCTCAGTCATTCATTTTAGAAATGACACCTTGACATTGTTGGACATAATCCCCCGAAAACCTGTATACAGCTTGGTCGTCATATCAACCACAGTACCATGGTACACAATTCTATAGCTCTTCACCAATACAATAACCACAATTCAAGTTGTGTTCTTCTTGTCTCTCAATAAAACCCCTCCAATAAAAGGTTTGCTTCAAAATCTGATACTTTGTGATGTCATGACAGAGTAAATGATGCAAAAAGACTGGAGACAAAGGAAGAGATGATATCCAATATTTTAAATTCAAAGTGTGCCCATACATCACCCAGTGTTGAGAGTCAAAGCTGCACAGAGGTTGCAACTGCTTTTGCTGAATGAATAAACACTGTTCCTCCACTGCATGCTGGATTGTTTACGTTGAGTTTGAACTGGGGAACAGGAGAATGTGTATCCCTGTGATTGCATCACTGTCTTGTACAATAAACACATATGGTAAATGTAAAACAGTTTCAATGGACCATTAAAATATATGACTGCTACCATGCCACTGATTACATTGCAGCACTATATTGAACTCATTGATGAGTTGTAGCATGTGTAAATCAATTCTGAATATTCCTCTGTTATGTGAAAATATTGGATTGAAGGCTTTCTTCATTTCATTCTCAGAGCAGTTACTGTTTTATTATTAATTTACTCTGCTTCTGTACAAATGCAGACATAAAAAAAATCTATATACATGTAAAGATGCATCATGCAACACCGGAATACTGTTGTTGATAAGTTGTTTTTGGTTGCTTGGGATGCCCGTGTCTGGTTTTCTTTTTTATAACTTGGTACCAGTGAGGTGGTGAAATATTATATAAAGCTGAGCCATGAAAAATGTATTTACGTAGTCTTTACTCTTATAAAGCAAAATTTAGATCAACCCTATCTTTCCTGTATTTTGCCTACCTATACAATACACGTGTACACACACAAACACACGCGCACACACACACACACACACACACACACACACACACACACACACTCCAGCTACCAGGCAGTGAAACAGGCAGACAGATCTAATGATTGATGATCCTAATTAACAGTAATTACCTCAGTGATTAGCCTCAGCAAGCCAGAAAGCCTGTTGACACAAAGGAGACAGAGCTCCCTCACTAACTAACCATGGTCACTCATTCACACACACACACACACACACACACACACACACACACACACACACACACACACACACACACACACACACGCTCAGACTTTTGACCACAGCTTGATTTGAGCTGATGGAGCCCTACCAGCTTGAAAACCCAAACACTCCCCCAGTTAATTTCAATAGAAAAACAAATAGCTCAGACACAAATAAGAAAAAATCAACAGTATTGGATAGCTTATCCTATTCATACATAAACATACATAAATTATCTCAAATTACGACCTACCACCAGCCAAGTAATTTCATGAGAGGTTTAAGCGTTGTACTACAAAGACAAAGAGGGTAATGCATTGCTTCGTCAACTACCAGCGCCTCCCTGTCTCTGTTATGTCAGGTGTAGCGAGCGGGCAGTTTGAATATCAGACTGTTATTGGGCTCTGTTTAATATAAGGTAAATGGACTGCTAATATACGTGCTGTGCTAAAGTGAGATGTCCCCTGAGCAAAATCAGGTTATTTAATCTTTACACAGAAAAGTTAGGGTGAGTTGAGGAGTTCATGCCTCATCATGCCTAAATGACAAAATACTGTAGGTCGTTTGTCAGTGCCTCCCGAATCAGTCCATGCGACTGTTAAATGATTCATATGAGAGTTTCATGCCACCTCATATGGATCTAAGGGAACTTGGCAACTTAAACTATTGGGTTAAGGTTAGGGAACAGGTCATGGCTGCAGCTAGAATTGCTCGAAAAGCAAAACTGATCCAGAACCTTTAACTAAAATGATGAAGAAATTATATTCTTGTCAAAGAAAAAAAGAAATTTGATTTGAATCACTTCCAAAAAGTAAAGATGACGTACATCATGTAACAAAACGTGTCACACTCACAAGAGATGTTTTAAGCAAATGACTTTAACTCACAGACTTAGACACACGCAGACATAATAACCCTGCCCACACAAAGTAAGTGAAGGTTTATCTTTGAAAATCACACAGCAGGACTAATCACTGGAATTCTAACACATTTCTTCACTGCAGAAGTCTGTGTTAGGTGTGTTGAAGTTAAGGTTAAGTTAGGTGAAGTTAGGAACATCTAAGGTTCGTGTAATTGTTAGGATAAGGCTGCAGCAGTTACGGTAAGTCTCCAGGAAATGAATGTAAGTCAATGTAATGTGACGACATTTCTAACACACAACAGTGTGTGTGTGTGTGTGTGTGTGTGTGTGTTTCAGATTTCAGTCACGTTTCAGTTTTTTTTGTCTTTTTCTGTTTGCTCATATTTATTCATGAATGTAAAGAGTCAGTCTTCAAATATATGGCAACATGTTTTTGATCGAAAAGCTATGCCAATAAAGCTTCATTAAATTGCATACGAGAACATTAAATTAACATTTTTACAATTTTAGCTACATTGTTCCTGAGGTGCCTGCTCTGTTACCCAGTACAACTGTTGTAGCTAACACACACACACACACGCACGCACACACACACACACACACACATACACACACACACACACACACACACAGTCTCAGGCAGGTCATTACCTCTGAAAAAATAAAGGCAATCTGGGAAAGGACTAAATCCTTTAGCGCTGTTCCTAAACAGGAAAAGGAAGCGAAACATAAGTGTGTGTAATGGTAAACAACCTGTGGTCTGCAAGTTATCCACCCGGCTTCCCAGCAGCACTCAGTCAACATTTAGCATGTAATTGTGTGTTGCCGTATATGGTTTACTTCCACCTTTAAATAACCAGGTGTCCGTGCTCCTCTTAGTTGTTTATTCCGCTCTGGGTAAAAACAGCACCACTTTGTCTCTCTCTGCATCACCTCCTAATACCTAATGGATGACTCTCTCAGCAACACAACATGAAAACACATGTTATCCTCTGCATTGCAAGAAACATCTGCTCACGACTTACATAAATAAGGCACAGGGGGAGAAGGTAAATATATCAGTCTGGGTCCTTGACCAGCAAAAATCATCTGATTGTCAACTTCTAAACCTCAATATGCTCTATAGAGTGTGTGGCTTTACAAGAAGCATGTTGAGAGAAAGTTAATATCAAGTTAAAAGTTGGTAACCATTTGAAACCATACATTAAAAGCTACAAGGAACTTTGTGTTGATGTTGGCGATCCCTGTGGGCAAGAGCTGTATTCCGAGCCCAAGAGTCCCTTTTGAAAAAAAAATCTCATTTTACTGCAGCAGGGGTAATCATTTATAATAACTGTTAACAATTAGCCAATCTTCTCGCTGATGGTCTCATTTACTGATGTATGTCATACAGTAGCATCAGTGTTACATTTAGACTGCTCAATAACCAGTTATAAGTTCCTCATATGTACTTTAATTAAGTGGAGTAAGCATGAAACTCTTCTAAAAAGGACAGTTACATTTTGGTACATGTAAAGATATTGATGAGTTAAGTCAGTTTTATTGATGTAGCCGAATACCACAGATCTTCAGAAGGGGCTTTACAATCTGTACAGCATACAACAGGTAGAGTCAACATGTTCATTTTGAAGCTTGTTCTAATTTGGGTAAAGTTAAGGATGTTTTGATGAGGAGTGGACTTTGAATGACACTGGTACTTTATATACTATGTGTTAAAATCCCCCAGTGTCTTACAATGAAGTTCTAAAAGCGAAAATGGCACTGGCTTACTCTGTTAAAGCGTTTTACATGTGGAGGGTATAACGTGTTCATCCACTATGTTTTAAAGTCGCTCAACAAAATCACCTGCAATCATCAACAACTCTGACAGAAAAGGATTTCTAAGGAAAAAGAGTGATTCTATCCTAGAAGAATGATGCTATTTTGACTTTGAGCCAGCCCACAAAGTTTGGGAAAAAGATAAAAGACTGGAGTCATTTTATGTTACCACTTACTGCTTTTAAATCTAAAATGAAAGAAATAGAGGCAGGTTCCCAAAAATGTCAATGTCTTTTAAATGAACTCGGTTACGTCACTGTCTCTTAACTTTTAGTTTCTTTTAACTTGTCTTGTTCTGTGTTTTCTGCCTGTAACTGAGTTTCTCATGTTGCTGCCTGTCTTGGCCAGGTCTCCCTTGAAAAAGAGATTTTTAATCTCAATGGGACTCACCCGGTTAAATAAAGGTTTAAATAAAAAAATAAAAATAAAAATAAATAAAAAATGGTTTAGGTTTAGGAAAAAAAGGGTTTAGGAAAAAAATGTATCAACTTTCTTCTTGTTCCCATTTCTGAGCAAATTCACCATGAATGTGAGCAAACATAGTCTGATCAGATTTGACATCTTTTCATTGTGACAGTTCATTTTACTTTTGCATTTCATGCGCACGGGTGTCTGGTCATACAACAAAAACTAGTATTGTGTTGCCTTTTATACACAAGTCACCATAGCTGATCAAGAACATACATTCAGCATTGAAGCTTTTGCATTACATATTGCTACATAACATTGCACGTTTAGATACCGATGTTCATCTTTAATGAAGTATATTATGTTCGCTAATTAAATCTGAATGCATTGGCATATTTATATATTTATAAGTCTATTATTTAAAGGGTTGGAAGAGTCTGATTACAAGAGCACGCTGTCTCTCCATGTTATGACATGGAGTTTTTCATGCGATTGTAAATGATCAGCCTCAAGAGGACTCAACAATGCAAAACAGTTGAGCGCTCGGCTTTGTGGTTTTGCACAAAACATGAATCATATTCAAGACTTTGTCGTCACTGTGAAGCTGTTGCCAATTTGGTGATACGAAATTCTGTCAAAACAGGAAACATTTTGGCTGCTGAGATGTGTTTTTCATGGCGATAGTTCGTCATCTTCCATCGATGGATGCTTTTAAGGATTGCTGAAGCATTTGATGAAAGCTGTGTTGCTGTGAAGATAGATTTCGAGCCAATATTCTTTTTATTAATCAGTTCAAATGGAAGTCTAACATTTGTGAACAGCTGTTGACTGACAAATCCTATTAGATGAGAGAAGTTGAAATCAATATATTATTTATTTGTGGCAAGATTTAGAGTATGTTTTCCTATTTTTCACTTGTGTCACTTTGAATGTCACGTTCAAAAGTGTTTTCCTCAGAAACCAAGTATTTCTTTCCATCTTGTTCTTTAGATGTTGATGTTTGTCTTTCCTACAGTACCCTTGAACAAAGCTAGATTATTTATCTGTTATGAACTGCAAGAACATCTTGAAATCGTTTATTTTCATGGGACTCTCTTGTCAACAAAACAACTCTCTCTCAAGGGTATGAAAAAAACATCAAGAAATTTGGATCGATCATGATGGATTTAAAAACATTTCCACACAGTTTTAATTCAGCCTCAATTTAAGCTGCACGAGGAATTGTTCTGTGGTTTTTGTGAAAGAAGACTGAAGAGACGAAGCACATTCAGACCTTCACTATGAAGGAGAGCGAGGCTTCTGTGGTTGTTGAGGAACATCCCGGGGTCAGAGAGTTATAAATGATGCTGGTCTTAAAACTGAAAGATGAATAATACACAGTCCTGCTTAAAGTGGGTCACATAATGTTTGAGCTCGAGTACGGACTGTGGGTCCACTGACACTATCTAATGAGTAATGAGTTGTATTAGTCAGACTCCAATACACGCTTTAACCAATACATTGTTCATTGTGTTCTCCCAGAGGACGAGTGGGACCAAACATAGGAGATTAATGACCAAACTCTCCTCCTCTCCTGCATGAGGCATACGATAAGGCTAGTTTGCTCCAAGTTGTAAGATGAAAAACACTTTTTCATTACTTTAAATAAGAAATAAAAAATAAATTCATGAGTCACATTCTTCCAACTAAAGATCAACAAGCAAAAGAAAATACTTCTGAGACATCGCTTCACATTGATGGATGCATTGGAACGGTGTCCTTAATAACAGCACACAAACTGTTTACAACATGATTCAGAGTAAAGACAGAATTTTAGATTTTAGACTTCTTAGACATATTGATATTAGATCAGTGTTTGACGTGAAAGACATTTAATGTAGAAACATTATAGACTTCTTTTTATTTTAACTCTATTCCTCCCACAGTTTCCTCCTGATCCACTAGATCAATTCAAACTGGTTTTATTTGCTTCAATCACTGCTCTTACAGCCACTGCTTTCAGAGCAGCAGAACATTGACATGGAAATGTCAAACATCATGACTAACAATTCCAGTAAACAAGAAAAAGAAAAAACCTCCAGTGAAGTTTTGAATTTTGTCCCGTGTGCAAGTAGTCATCTTCTCAGATTTTTAACAACAAATGACTTATAATGTGATGATTTTAGAGACAAAACTCACAATTATCATCTCACATGCCAAAATTGAGCTGCAAAAATAAGAGTCCAAATGGGAAAAAAAATGAAACGCGTGCAAATTCTAACAACAAAGGACAAGGCAGGTCTGCAGTGAGTCAGTGTGAGACTGATTCTTTCCAGCACACAGACATAAAAGGAAAACCTCATGCCTCCAATCAAGATCAAGGAGTTCCACAGACCGCGCCAGTGGGTACAATCCTAACCAGAACAAAACAAAAAAAGAAGCAGAGCGAGAGGAAACTTGTTTGTAGTCGACCCGAAATAAAACACACCAACAGATGCCAACAGGCCGAGTGGGAAAACTGCCTCTGAGGAAGAACACTGCTGTGAGGTTGGGAACACACCAGAGACAGGAACACAACATATTTTTGGTCTGAGCAAAGGAGACAGCGGAGGAGAAAAGAAGAAGGGTGAACCACTGCTGAGTTAATATGTACATGCAACATTTGAAATTGCATGTTTTGTCACTTGTACAACTTTCAAAAGAGGTTTATTATCCTGGGAACATCCAGCTTTCCGCAGCAGTCTTCTCAGTGGATATTAAACATTATTATGTGTTTGTTTAACACACATTATAACACAAATTTATCTCTTCACGCATTGACTACTGCAACTCACTTTTCACATCACTCAGTGTATCTGCTCTTAACCGTCTGCAGGTCTCACATCACCCCCGTACTCCGATCTCTCCACTGGCTCCCTGTAGCATCTCGGATACACTTTAAAATTCTCACCATCACTTACAGAGCACTTCACGGTCAGGCTCCGGCTTATGTAGCTGATCTACTTCGCCCCTATTCACCCGCCCGCACTCTCAGGTCAAACGCTGGAGGTCTTCTGTCAGTCCCACGCACACGATTTAAGAGCCGTGGTGACCGAGCCTTTGAGGCAGTGGCCCCGAGGCTCTGGAATGCTCTGAATACGGCGTCATTAAAGTAATTTAAGTTTAAGTATTCAGTTTGGGCCATTATGTCGATTTAATGTATTCAAACAGACTCATTTTATATCATTAAACCTATAAATGAGACATATTCTGTTCCCTTTGGCAGTTCACACGTGACTAAACTGGTCAAGTTTGTCTCCTCATGTTTTTTTTATAGTTTAGACAGCCTCAAGAGGACTGTGCATTACCACCGAAGGCTTTAAATAAGACCCGGATGTATAGCCCCATTAGAGTTTGGTCTCTCCTTTAAAGTCCAAAAAAGTCTGTAATGTATATATCCAATTACAAACAAACTCAGCTGCTTAACAGAAAGAACTAACAACAACTTAACTGAGTAGAGGAAGTCAGCAGAGTTTGTTAGTATTCTGGAAAAAGTCTGGAGACAAACCCTGAACCTAAACCATAACCTCTGAACATAAATTAGAATAAACATGTGCACACCCAAAAAAAAGTAATACCAGTAAATTGCAGCCTTGCAGGATAGGTGTGACATCGACGAACAGTGTGATTCCACTCCTGACGCTGAAAAATGATGGAAAGACGCGGCACATGGCAAAAGAGTTGCGCATGCCAGGCACGCTGTACCATAGGAAAGCAGTGGTTTTGCAGTCGACGCGTTTCTACAGCGCGTCTCGGTGTGATCGGGGCCAAATAAAATCAAAAGGGAGCTGTGATTCCAGTGTGAGGGTACTCCTTGTAGTGCAGTTTCATGAACTTCTCGAACCTCCTGAACACTAAACGTTCCACACAAGATGAAATCCCACAAGAAGTACAGCAGTAAAGTGCAGCAATAAGTCATTTGGCCTTCAACATATCCATACATCACTGTGTCATGACAGATCGTGTGGAAGACCACAATCTTTTAGAAGCAGAGGATCCAAACTTTCAAGTCCCCCAACCAACATCTCAAACTTACAGAATATTTACAGCTCAAACTAAGTTGTGGCTTCGTTACATATTCGTTACATTCTTGTATGGAGAAATAATGGGTTGGCTGTCCAGCTGTGATACAAGGCAAGGAATACTGTGGGACTGAAACATCTATGATAGCCACTGAGTAATCAACTCAACTGTGTGTTGTTGTGTTGCCAACTACATTTCGTAATTTTTCATATATATATATATATATTAATTTTACACCAGCAACACTTTATCAAATCTCTGATAAGCACAGCAGTGATAGATTGTCAGGAGCTTTTGCAGATATCAAAGTGAAGTCAAATGCTCATATTTCAAACATGACAGTCCAGCATTAAAAAAGTCCTGAAAAAATGTGTGTGTTTTTTGTTTTGTTTTAGTTTTCTTTCGCATACAATTGTGATGAATTTTAAATATCCCAACAGGAAACCTCAGGATTGTGGACAGGAAATCCCCCTCCTAACCCAAACTGGGCTCCAATCAGCCTCTGAAGCAGCTTCAATGTAATCCATCAAATGGTGGTGTACATTATTATTGACGTCATCTGCACTGCCCTTTGGTCCTGGGCTCGTCATGCACAGCAATGTTCTTGTAATAGTGAGAAGTAACGTTTGTACTGAGTGCACAGGGGAAAGGAACCAGCAGCTTAACTGTAGGGTGTGTTTGTCTGTAACTTGGTTAGAAGTAATTGTGTGCACTTTTACGTGTCGGTGGTTGTACACATGCGTTTGTGTATGTATATAAAACGTTTTACAGAGTTGAGGATTGTGGGATAGCTCTGTGTTCTGTGCCTGCCAGCTGGAGGCGGTGTTAGCTGTGGTTGTTTAATTGTTCTCATAAACACCGAAGATATGCGTCTATACCGTTGGTATTAATGCATATGATGTGTTTTTCTGCACTGATGAACACAGTAAGTCTGTCCAATATTCTGGTTATTAATAATAATAATATTCTGAGGTTTAGCGATATGGTAACAAAATGATGAGGCAAATAAAAACACTTGATAGTATAAGATGAAAAGATTCCAGTTTTGAAGTTTTCACTGCACATATTTTCTCTAGTTTATTGGTAAATACCTTTAGAAAAAAAAGGTGCTTTTTGGTGCAAACGGTTTAAGAGGTCATCAAAAATAAGATGTATCCTGTGGAGACCATAGATATAGAGAGAATACTGTATAATGGTGACCATTACTTAAACCTGTGACAGTGAGAGAAATTACACACTGTAACAAACACTGTAAATGGATACTTAAGACGCATGGCTCCAGGTGAGGTCGCCGCATCTCCCCCGCCCCCAGGAGTGTTTTCGCCATGGATCGCTTTCTTTTTTTGACTTTAATATTTTCTCTGAATGTTGTTTTTATCTGGAACATACATTGAAGTAACCTTTCTTGGGTGATTCTTGGGATGAAGGATTTCGAGCGTATGCCATACTCCTAGCTGCTGCTACGTCGATATGTTCTCCCCCCTTCACAACCCTGCTTGAGATACTGTAGGCTTGATCAGCATTGTGTGAACTCATTTGGCATGGGCGTGAATGTAAGGGACATTCATTTATATGTAGAAGTCCCGCACTCCAGCTTCATGATACTTTTGTAAATTAATGTTGGCACTACACACAGGATCCTTGATCTGATTCAACCTTGCTGGACAATCTTCCAAATCTTTTTGAAACATATTTTTTTTCCAAAAGTTCTTTGTATATTTGAAACATAAGAGAGACCGGTTTCAACTCAGGCCTATGGCTCCCAATGAAGTTTGACTAACACACACACACACACACACACACACACACACACACACACACACACACACACACACACACACACACACACACACACACACACACACACACACACACACACACACACACCTAATTATTACAATCAAAGCGACAGGTCGTTCTGCATTAGCACAGTGCACTGAGATAAATGAACAGATGCAAATGGCTGAAGCAGGCATCAACTTTGTTTCGTCCAGATTTGCTTTATAGGAAATGTCTCATCGAGTCTGTGTTTTTTTTAGTCCAGCAGCTGCAGTCCCAAAAAGACTTCCTCATAGATTTACATTGGCACAAAGACTTCTTTAACTCAGCGGATAATTTGTCCTTCCCAAATACGAGCACTTGAGTTAGCCCTGATGAAATCATTAGGTCCTAAGAGTTGTGAAATGCACCAATAGCTAAATCCTCCGTTCATGTGAATGAGCTTGAGACCGAGCGGTGGGGTTAAAGGAAAATCCAGTGTGCTTGATCTATGGGCCCATGGATGCAAAAGTTCCTGGTAATTTTATACCGAGGAAGTAAAACTTGTTTTTACTTCATGCACCACTGATCAACTTTCATAGCAATGAACAGGGCCCCGCCTAGAAGGCTGTATCTAGTTGTCATCCATGGTTTTTCCCCCTTAATGTTCATGGCTAATTACTTTGAGGTTTGGCCCATACCGTGGACAACATAAACACTGTGTCCACTTTAATTCCTTTCCAGAATTGGTATTCTGAGGGTTTTTATAGGCCAGCGTGTGTGAACACGTGTGTGTTTGTGGGTCTTAATACATACACAACCTTGAATCTGTGTGTGCAAAGCATGTGCGCACATTCATCCTGCATTTGTGTGCATTTATGTGGCTGCTGTAATTCTCAGGGTGTGAAGTCGTTTAGTGGGTCGTTCGGTTGCAGGTTGCAGGTTTTTATGAGATGGTCTGTTTGCTGACGCGACAGGCAGCCATTGTTACTGCACATTTTCCCAGATGTTTAGTGCCCAATTACCCTCCAATCACATGCATGGCCAGACCCAGTAACTAGGTAACGTAATGGGCCAACACTGGGTCCATAAATCTGCAATCACACACACATTCACATTTCCTCCTGCTTAGAACACGTTTGAGGGTGTGCACACCCGCACAGAGCAAGGAGAAATACCAGAACTTTTGCACGGACACGTTTGTTGTTGTGTTCGCTAACAGCTAACGGAACGTCCAGAGTTGCGGCTACGCGGGCAAACAGCTTCATGCATTTTATTTAGTTTTTGGAAAGATTATATGGTCATTGGAGACACACCTGCACTAAACCCCAAGGTTCCAGTAGGTTACAATAAACCGAACATGTTTGCCCTCACATGTATAAAAAGAAAGAAAGACAAACAAAAAAACAGAAACAATAAGTGAAAGCAGACATGGGGAATAAAGCTCATCTATTTAACCCTGAAATGAAATGCCAAACAGCCTAGTTGCAGGTGTGCAGTCTGCATATTGTTGATTCAGTATTAAATAGAGCATGTCTTGGTTTCAAGCGATAGTTTAAAGAAGCGGCTCATTTCAGGGCACCGCTGTTGTCGTTTCTGTGTCACCGGTGCAGTTAGTCTGCGAAAAAATAAACAAATAGACTCCGTCCCACCCCTCTGAAACTTTATGTCAAATTATTGATAAAAAACCCAGTCAGGGATCACCTCCTTTGTTTGAAAAAAAACCTTTTAATTCTGTTAAATTGCATACAAGTACATAGCAAGCATGGTAGAAAGACACTTAAATAAAAACATAAATATGCATTTAAATTAGGCTCCGTCAGAGACAACCAGCACAACTTTACAGTACAATAAAAGAGACAGGTCTCCAAGTTGATGCCATTTTTTTTAAATCAAAAGATCCTTAAACCTTTTAGCCTAAATTCTACATTGATCATGTTGCTGCCTGCATGTGCAGTAAGACGTGTTGTCTGTGTGGAAACCATTCTTGTTGAACCTTTCAAGGTCATGATGGCTAGTGTGATTTGTTGGACTGCTGACTTCCCTGACTGAGTTCATGGTTGCCATAGTTCTGAATAGCTACGATAGATTTTCTGACCGTTTTCCCTGCAGCGTCTACTTTCACGGTCAAGAGCTGACTGAACATATCGGTCTGCTTGACGTAGAGTAGCTGTGGTGAGCAGAGCATGTGCAGGCATTTAGTAATTAGCGGCCCTCCAATCAGGAGGAGCAAGTCATCAGTGAAATCAGCTGGTGTAGTTTGAATGTAGTGAGTATCACAATACATCCATCACATTGGTGAGTGTTAAAGTCTTTGTCAAATGATAAATCAATGAAGTGTTGTCACTGTAAAACGTTGGACATTAACAGTGCTGCAAATTCAACATTTTAGATCAAATTTAAAAAGTATTGACAAACTTCACTGAACTAGCTATAGAGAGTGGACAGATTGAGAGTATGGTCCAAATAGTATTGAGACGCACGTCCACGACACACTTTGTATAACTGTACGAAAACTGCATTTCAAGGCTTTACAATGTGTTCTTTGAACATGAAAGAAATGCACAAATTACTGATGTCCTCCTGAAGTTTTTTTGTTGAGTCTCAAAACACTGTCAAAAAAAGGGTCAGCATTTACTCTTCGGTTCCATAATGACAGTTGCCGTAAAATGGAAAGTAGCAATTTTGACTTTGACAATTTTACACGCTTTATGTTTACAATCATAGTTAAGTATTTATATCTTAAATACAGTTTTTTTTTCCATTTTCTGATTAAAGTAATACAATACATGGTGTGACGTTACAAAGGAAGAATATCAACACACACAGAATATCATCTTCATAGACCAGAGCAGAACAGACAGAGTAATCATGTAGCGTTTTCCGTTACAAGACTAAAATATAAAATTATGTGACAATTCTAGGAGAAAAGGGACTTTTTAGGAGGGTTATTTTAAAGACAAAACTTTTTTTTCATCTTTTTTTTTCCTGCCAACGGTCTCTTTCTTTCATGCATACTATCCTCCCGTCACACATACAAACTCCGATCATTTTCTTTCCATTTAGATACAAATCAGAAGCAATATTTGTAAATCTAATAACCAGTCTCACAATCCTCTAACTAAGAAAATTAACTAAAACACGTCCTTAAGTGGGCTGTACTTACTGGGTAAAAATATGTCACCCTTTGATCTGCATACTGATGAATTGTAGGAAAATGGGTTTTATTATGTATTACAATTTTTCGCAAATACAGCCTTCACAAGATGCTTATAGTACCTTATTTCATTAAATCTCTCCTTTCTTCTCCACATGTTCGCGCCTCCTCTCTTTCTGTTGTCCTATAAGAAGACATTCACACGCCATGAAGGTTACAAAAAGGTCAACAAGTTCACTGGTGCTAATGTTGTTTCCTGGCTACGTTTAAACAATGAGAGGGCTCCCAGAATATCGATACCATCTTCCATATGTACAAATATCATATGGATTCCACCCTCTGTTGGAGGTCCTCAGAAGCAACAGGCTATTTGTGAACAGCTGATTGTATTTCTGACTGTTTGTATCCCCAAATGAATCTGTAACTGATAGTTTCACCACTCAACCACCAACATGTAATCGATCACAGTACACATGTAGATAATATCAGCTTGGATTTCTTACGTACGCAGACTTGTGCAGGGACAAAAATGAAAGGTGCAAGATAAAATAAATATCAAGGAATTAATCTGGCAACTTTTAATTATGGACACATTATAGACGTATCTTTTTGTTGTTTGTTTATTAGGTGCACGATATGTAACCAATAATTTGCACAGCTCTCCTCTTGACCTCCAGAGAAGCCAGAGGTAACTGGACGAGTGATTCAACTCCAAATCCTCCTTTAATGTCTTCTAGTTGCATGTGGGATTTAGTTAGAAGGGGTTAAAATCAACTCTTAAAACTACTTTTTAGTCTTAAAAAATATTCACAATGTATTTCTTCAGTTTATGATTATTTTTAATATTATATTAAATAACTGAACCTCCAAAATATCTCACTGCCATCCACAAACACTCCGTACTTTGACTGAAGCTGGGCATCCGTCTGTCTTTCCTTTTCCATCTGAAGCAATTTCAGTTACAAAGTTACAATGTCCACACCTCACCCGATCAAAGGTCAGTCTTTTCTTTGTCTGTCCTGTCTCTTCATCTGCTTTTTTCCTGTCTCGTTAATAAATCCAACCCTCCGCTCTCTTCTCCACTTTGTTCCTGTAGAAGGGAAACCTCTTTTGGAATCTGTTGCCGTGAAGGTTATATTTTAACAACAAAAGTGAAGACAATAACAATGTGGATTACCATGTGTTCAAACCATGGACCGTCATAAAACCAGTGTTTACAAAGCAGAAAGCACAAGAGGAATTGGCCTTTTCAGATAAACCCTTCTACGGGAACTGTGGGAAAATGAGTTTTGTGGATGATTGACATGTGAGGTGAGGCTATAACAGAGAGGTCAGGTTATGTCATTTCTACTTTAATGGATGATTTTTGAGTAATTTTAGATCGAAAAAACAGCCACAAGCAATACAAATGCATGAACAAACAATTTGAAAGTAATGAATATTTGAAGGCCGACTTGCTAGGCTTGATAGGTGTTAAAGTCTCACAGACAACCGAGTTGAGGTACAGAAGCATTCCAATGGAAGCAAATATCGGCGATTGAAGAGGGCCATTAGGTGCATTCCAGGAGGTGTTGCGGTATGTGCCCAAAGGCATGACAGTAAGCCACTGTGAAATATGCCTTTACGGGTCGGGGAAGGGGGAATCTTGATCTGTAGCTGGTGTTAATGGAAAGTTCAACCCACAGCAGTAACAATAAAGCAATGTGCCTTTAATCTGTTGAACCATCAACAGTCGTCTCATGTTGGCTTCCAGTTTGAGCTATTTGAGCTTATGCATTCAGTGTAACGGGTGAGTGGGATTTCAGTTTCTGTAAGTGTGTGTGTGTGTGCATGAACAGTGGCAAGATCAGATACAGCAAGGCCTGATTTCCACTGCATAGTTGGGCTCGACTCGACTCTACTCACTTCTGGTAACGGGTGTGGAAGCATAAAAAGCGCTAGGTACTAGCCACGACTTTAGAAAACCCCAAATGAATGGTTCCGAGCAAGTTGAGTCAAGCCGTGCCGTACCATGCAGTGGAAATGCGCCATAAGTGTCTTAGCCTGGGTGCATTAGTTGCATAAGCCTCTTATAAATACACTGCAAACTCAGTTATGTCTTGAGCTAGAGTCACACATGAATATGTCATTTAAAAAATAGCCAAGTGCAGAACACGGCAAGAAAAATGGAGCGTTAAATACTAAGTGAGAAGGAGACCAATCCAGTGATTGTGTTGTCTGAAATGTGACAAAAACAAATGGAAACTAAGTGCATGTGTTCATGTGTGTAGGAGCTGCACTTGCTCTGACACACATGGCCACATACGCTCACAAGTCCAAAGATGCAAAGTCAGAAAATGCGACGTTGCTCTCTTTTTCAAGCCCCAATTAGCCAAGAGCCAACACAAAGTGTTCATCAAAAAGTCAGTCCATAGGCTTGTGAGCATTTTATGAATCTGAGATTTGTGAAGCTTTTATATAACTCGATGTGATCAAAACAGTGTCTGCCATTTTCATCTGTAATAGTATACAAGGGCAGAAGTGTGTGAGAGAAGGAGGAGTCCTTGGTAGTCAAGATTTTAAAAAAGCATCCTCAGAGTGTATTTGGAAGATTGTCTCTCTTTATAGCAACAACCTGTTCAGTTCAGTAGCAGTCTCTTTTTGTGCCGTCTTTCAAGACAGACAACACTTCTGTGTTTAACACCTGGTCTACACATATACTGATATCATAAAATCCATTTTGTTCGGTTTAATGGCCAAAGCAGATGTTCTGTTGGGATCTACCTCATTCTTTCAAATCCAAGTGCATTGGACCAAGTCATTCTTTCAACGTTGAAGCTGCTCTTGACCCTTTTGGCTTCCCCATACATTTTTTTTCCTGTACTGTAATCTTTGTCCCTTCTTTTATTTTCTCCTTCTTTTCCCTCCCACTCGCGTTCTCTCCGTTACTCCTCCCATGCGCTGAGATCTCTCGGCGTCCGGTTGCGTTCGCCGGAGCTCTTGCTGCGTGCCTTCCTGGCGCTCTCCTGCGCTTGCCGGTATTTCTCCAGCATGCTCTTGTGTTTCCTCCTCAGCTTGTCGTTGCACCACATCCTCTCGCAGTACTCCTCCACGTGCGGCAGGTTCGACGGTCCAATCAGCTGCATGATATCCTTGAACCACATACGCGATTGGCCAATTTGGCTTGACGAGCCGCCCCTGCTGTAGGCACTACAAGGCCTCCAGGCCCTGTAGCTCCCTGTGGACCGGTCTTTGAACGAGTCGGAGGGGCCAGCGGCGTCTCGGGCCATGAGCTCGTCCACAGTCTCCCCCTGGAGAACTTCGAGGGTGAGGCGGGCCAGGGTCTGTGTGAAGCCATGCTCTCGAGAGCGGCAGATGTACACGCCTTCATCCGGGCGGAAGAGACGACGAAACAGGAGGCCTTGTTCCGTAGACATCACACGTTCGTCCAGCGTTACCTGAGTGAGCCAGAGGGACAATATGTGTCTGTTGTTTTAGCTTTTATACATGATGGAACAACATACTGTGACGATCTTAAAACATGATGCAGAAAAAAAAAGAATCAGTGGAAGAATCAGTAACATTCATTTAAATGTTACTGTAACTCACTGTTATGTAGTCACATTGCTGCAATGCAGTAAAAAATAAGTAGTTTACACCTTTTAAGCAGCAAAAAGTCTGCAAATTCAAACAAAACTGAATGTTGCAAATATTTACATTTACAAGAAATGTGCCTTTGTGGTGTATATAAAAGTTCCAATTCCTTTTGTCTATAAATGCAGAGATTTTAAGTGGATAAACAAGAACCCAGTGACAAAAAAATGGATTTTAAAGCAACAGTCTTTCTCTTCTTTATTCTGATGACATCTTTGTTTATGGATAAATTCTTGTGAAAAGTGTGCTTTCAACTTGTTGCTGTCAGCCCATTCTATCAGGACTATTTGGGAGAAGAGCATATCGTCAACTTCATAGAATGAGAAAAGAAAAAGGGCAAACTGGGGTCTTTGTGCTGTTTTCTCAGCTTGAATAGCAACAGCAAGAATGTACCATGAAATGTGTCACTGTCTCTGCCTTTTTCTTTCCTCTCAGTCTCTCTTTCTTTCCTTACCCCACTCTCATCTCTCATCTATTCATTTACACCTTTCTCTTCTGTATTTACCTCCTTCCTCCCCCCCTCTTCGGATTCCATCCCTTGTCGAACTATCCCTCTGTGCCAACATAAACATCGCAGCCTTGTTAGCTGGAGTGGCAGCCAAATGTTTATTTGCACGAAATGGAGAGGAGTGGTAATGCCTTTATACTTGCATGGCTGACCGAGGGCCTCGGTTAAGCTTGGATAAACATACCTAAAACAAATGAATGATTACTGAGGGTGTGGGCACCCGGAGCAACATCATTTTCTAAGCAGCGCTTTAAAAGGACTTTGCATCGCTGTGTTTAAGTCACAGTGGCAGATCGACGTTGAGTGACACGTCAGCTTTCCGTGGCATGCGGTCAAAGTTTCAATTCACTGTTTATCCAACAGAAAAGGTGGTTGTGCATTTTCCTTTGAAATATAACTGCTTAATTTCAACCATATGTCAAATGGCTGTCGAATGTGTCAACCACGTGCCAAATCCACACGCAAATCTCTCTTCAAAAGGAAATGACTGGCCACTGTTGGCCGGTCCTCCCCTCTTCTGTCTCCCAAAGCTTCCCCACCAACTCCCCCCCCATCATATATTTATATAGGATAAGGTGGTATTTTATTACCACACTCTTGTATGATTGATCTGATGGCTCTTTACTTATCATCTTACCTCCTCCTTGTGGTCGTCTCGTTGGACGAGCCAGGTAACAGTAGCTTGAGGGGAGCGAGGAACACACTCCAGGAAGGTGCTGTTGTTCTCCGTCCCATACACCACCCTGTCTTCTGCCACATCAAAGTCCTCTGGTGGATAGAGAGATTATTTGAAAGAATGTCAAAGTATGAAAGCTATAAAGGAATCCAAAAGTGGAGGACTTAACTACTGTTATGGTTAGATCGTCTCTATAGACACCTACTGTATGTATAACATGTAAGCATCCACAGAGTAAGCCTAAAGTCCTCTAGAGCACCACAGTGAACAATGTGCATGTGAGACAGTTTCACACATCCCCAACTGAATTAAGTGAAGACATGTAAGTTAACAAAATAAAAGACAAAAGCCAGTCAAGAGAACATTTCTGACAAAAGATTTCAAACAAATAGTTTGACATCTGGAAAATACGTCTATTTGTTTTGTTGCAGAGTTTAATGGGAAGCTCGTTACCACTCTCTGTTCAGTGCATGTTCAATATGGACCTGGAGCCAGTTAGCTTAGCCTAGCATAAAGACTGGAAAGAGGTGGAAACAGCTAGCCAGGCTCTGTCCGAAGGTAACGAAATACACCTACCAGGAAGTCACTGCTCCCAGCCAAGAAATAGTCCCACACTCAACGTGTAAGTATTCCCCAGTGGAACAGAATATTAATCAGCGAGTTTTAAAGGCGCTGATACCCGAGGAAAATATTTTTAGTGCCACTGTTTGCAGTCTTTCTAGTAGGCTTAGCTAATTGGCTGCTGGATTTACCTTGATATTTAGCCTGCAGACATTTAGAGTAGAATCAAACTCGGCTAAAAACGTCCAGCTGCAATTTGAACTGCAAACCTCAGAAAATACAGATGATATCAGTCGGATATGAAAGTGGTTTGGACACATCGTTAGTAAACCAGGCAGTATCTTTTCCTGTACCTTGTGAAAGGTTTACTCGCCGTGCGAGTAGACATTTAGAGTAAATCTTCAACAAACAGCTGACGGCTGAAGTTAGGATGACATTTCAATCTTAGCAAAGACAACACATACCTCTGGTACTTTTACTGTTACAACAACTTGACACCTTGGCACAAATACACCTTATGAAACCTGGGTTCATCCAAAGGCCTTGGACAAGCATATTTCATCGCCTCAGCACCGCACCTACACGCAAAGCAAACACGCATCCAACAAATGCACACATCCTTTCTGCTGCGTCTCCACAGCTTTGTTCTTCTCTGTTTTGTCATTCTTTTTTGTAGCATATCTCATTTATACATTTTCTCCTGCTCATTTATCTTTCTACTTTTTTGTTTGTTCTTACTTTTAATATGATCGCTGGTGGCTTTAGATAACCTCAGTTTGAGTTAATCTGTCAATTTCTCAGCTCTCTCTCTCTCTCTCACACACACACACACACACACACACACTATCTTTCATTTTGTCTTCCTATCTTCCAACGTTCTTTAGGATGACGATACAAATTTGGAGATCTCTGTTAAATATGTACAATGTTGTCTTCTAAGTGCACTAAATGTGTATCATGTAAATATCCATGTGTTGTTGGGAAGTTAACATGTATTTTCTGTCTAATATCCTGCACGTCTGTTTCACACAGCTGGGATAAACTGCCAGTACAAATCTGACTTCTCACATACTCGTTGGATTTCATCCTGGGAGAGAGGCACTAATACACTGACCCTTACAGACTTTACGAACAGCAAGTTCAGCAAGAACTGGCCCTGCATAACAAAAAACAAGGCACAAACAAATAATTGATATAGGTCACACGTACCACCCAGATTCTGATCAACACACTGCAGCACAGGGTTTCCGTGCCTGATGTCCTGTCTGCGGTAGCGGCGTTTGCTGTTGGGCATGTACCATGCGCACAGTGATCCATCCCAGGCGCAGTAAGGGTCTCTGGCCAGGCAGCACTCAGCGCAGGCTTTCCCATAAGTCTCACAGCGATGCAGCTTAACCTGCGCCACACCGGCTGGAGAGCCTACAAACAGGGCTTGCTGTTTGAAATCATGATGGTAGAGGAAAAGATGGGGCGTAAGATAGTATGTTGGTAACAATAAGTTAATAGATATGAGCATTAAAGTTATTAATAGCGTTCATATTAACGTACCCTTTTCACGGATATGTCCATCGATGTAATTGGAGTTGGCACCTGCAATAATAGAAATTATTCAGGCTTACAATTAGAAAAGCAATGCATTTAAGAACAGAATTATTGTTTAAAAATAATGCGACAAGGTTTTCTTATAAGACATCTCTGTAGTTACTTATCTGTTAACTACAAAGACGGTTTAAGAGACTTAGTGAAGGAACTAGGACGAATGGCTGCGTCTTCAATATGGCCTAAAAAAACTGTTATTGGGGAGAAAACAGAGACCAGGGAGAATTAAAAAGACACATGATGGGGTAAAACTTACTTTGAAGACTTGTAGCTCCTCCAGTGTGACCTCCTCTGTCTCCAAGCTGTTTCCACTGTGCAGGGCTATGACTTTCAATACCGTGCCAACATCTGAAAGACACAACCGCGTATCATAAGTGACAGGGTTACAGAACACGAACGTATCGTTTCATGTTATCGCAAATTATCCTCTGACACAATAATCCAGGTTCCCCACAAGGCCTAATTTAGTTACACGCTCATATTACCTGTGCCAATGAACATGACATCATACTGCCCGTCCTCTGCCTCGACCCGGTCCACCACGATTTGTTTCAGCTTGTAAGGAATGTTTGCCTTTACAAGCACAGGCTGGCGCAGAGCAGGATACACCGGCCGCCACATCAATGGGTGGCTGCGGGCAAACTGCAGCACTGAATCAGGGAAGTCCTTTGTGCTGCCAAACTCTCTGCCTGGCTGGTTGGTGATTTTACTAGGGCACTGGAGAGGCGGAGGGAGGGATGAGAAAGATGTGGAGAAACAAAGGAAAAGGGAGAAGGGTCATTAAAAAATAACGTTGGTAAAAGTATGATAGTAAAATCCTTGGCTGGATAAATGTCGATGCTACACTAGAAGAGAGAGAATGGATGGAGTTGGAGACAGACGAACAGAAGCAAGATAGAAGGAAGCAAAATTCTGGCCATCCCCAACATGACCATCTTCTGTGTTGGCCTAATCATGGTCTTAGAGCCTACTCGGAGAACCCTCATAATTAAACTATGGGTAAGAAAATGTCGACCGTTCTATTTAGGAGTAATTGATGGATTGTTGAACTCTTCCTCCATTGAAAGTTGATTTACCCTCTTTAGAAAACTGAATCTTCACAGAGCTTCTGCCTGGGTTTGCAAGACTCCCATCTTGTCTTGTTTGGCCAGAGACCCAAAAAAATCTGGTTTTTGGATTGATTGGCTGACATGGAAATATAACGAGGAGATGCTCTTAGCTGCTCTTAATAATGTCACTAAAGCTTTGAAATACTTAACATTTACCTGAGAGGCTTAACAACAGTTTTTAAGGGGGAAGTTGGATGCGGTGCTACTTTACTGTACTTTTCAGCACAGAAAAGTAACACAGCATCAGTGACTGCCTAAAATGAAAAGCACATGTCAAAGTCATGAGCTGACAATTATCATAAATTAAGGCTGAGAGTCATGAGAGAGCAGTTTGTCATTTGACTACTCGGTATTTGTATAAATGTTAATATTGCTATTCCAGCCCGTGCTTCCATATGGTAGAAATATTGTTACTCCTTATCACAACAGAAACTGATCCACACAATAGCTCTTTAATGGTCTGGATTCAATTTCAATTTCAGAGGGGGGGGGATCTGAACTGTGCAGGGACGTTAGACTCAAATCTGCACAAACCATCGATGTATGATCACTCCTCTGAGTACGGTTTACTAAATGGCGTCAATTACAATTGATTGCAGAAGGTGTAGAATTTGTGTGAGCAAATCCAAGCTCATTATCCAAGTCGCTGACTTCAAATGCTTCTTTAAAATGCTTCCTTAAAATGTAGATTTACAGTTGGACTTTTCTTGCATGAACTGTGCTGTTTACTGTTATTTTTAGACAGAAAAAAACAACCCAATCTTTTGTACTTCCCATTAGGAACTGAAGGGACTATTCTTTGTCAAGATGTATTTATATAAGATCTCAACACTCATAGTTGTACAGTTTCTAATGCACATTCTTGATATGTCAGTGTTTTAAATTGCTCCCTAAACTACCCCTCATCTGTTTGCACAGCACTTAAAACCTAAAATGGAGCAGCTGCAAAAGCTGTTGTCAACTCATCCAAACTTTGCTGCAGCAAGTCGACTGCTTTCAATCTGAGAGCCAATTGGAGGTAAGCATGTTTGGCAGACTTCTATCCATGCCCATTATAACTGTGTATGTAAATGTGTTTGCATGTATGTGTGTACAGTGTGCATTGTGTAAGCCCTTTTGTATTGCATTCAAATTAAATTACTCCATTATAACAAATGGACCCAGCAGAGGAAAGGCAGATTAGCTGAGGTTCAAATCCTGGAAAGTGAATGTCCTCATTTTTACAGGAACCTCTAGTTGTGCTTGTACTCTGCTGTAATTGTTCTGTACACAAACACAACAGAATCCATTGTGATTTACAATGTAGTTATGTTGCATGAATCAGGGCCCAATAAAATACCCACTGGATGCTACTGACACTTAAATGTCAGTGCAGTGAAGGAAACAACTCAAAATGGGAAGAAGGGATTTTGCCTTGTTGGCAAACAGACATATAAAGAAGTTAGCAGAATCTTCTGTTTGAATTAAGAACATTGATAATATCCTTTAATTTCCTAACTCAAACCAAAGAAGTCAGTTGACGTTCCCTAAACAGAAATGGGTAAAGGATAAAAGTCAAAGAAAAAGATATACCGTAGGCTGCGAAAGTAATGTATTAGTCATTTTCATGTCAGAAATCAATCTCAAGAGAAACACCCAGATACATTAAAGATGTATGGATCATCAAGGATAATGGTAACAACCTAAAAGCTTGACATTTAAGTGTCAAACATGAAGCTTTCATGATGAAAATAGATGTCTGTGTGGATGAAAGAGGCAGACAGACAAATTCAGTCCAGGTAGGATTACTAATAAAGCTTTGATAAATCTGCCGTCTAGGATATCCCATCATTTCCTCCATTACAGGATGAGTTTTGACACCATGTGCAGTGATATTTCAATCCAAGATAAATATCTTGAGAGGATAAATCTGCTAAACCTCTCTCACGTGAACTGAACTTGTATTTTCCATTCCAGGGTACGTTTTGACAGGTGAGTAAGGAGACATGATAGATATTACAAAGTATAAAATTGCAATGAAAAATCCAGGACAGTATTTAAAAAAAAAAGTGAATGTTCTGTCTGGTGCAAGTGAGACAATACCCTGGAGAAGACTGGTATGTCGAGACTAATTAAATGATAAAATGATTAAATATCTCTTTTAACGTGGCTACTAGTGTGCGATTATCTTTCCTTTACATTACGCAAGTGAGACAATAAAAACCTTGGTCATTATAATTGTTTTACAAGAGAATAAGGTGACTATTTTAACTCCAGTTAAACAAACATGAAAGATAGCCAGCCGTTCTTCGTCAAATGACTGACAATGAATACTTTAAGAAGAAACAGTCTATCTTCTCACTCTTCTCTCCTTCCCATCGGTGCCTCCTCATCCGCCTATACCCCGAGTTATCAACTTTTTTCCCTGTTTCCTCTCTTCCTCCATTTCCTTCCCTCTCTCTCTCTTACACTCTCAGTTTTGGGCCAAGACATTCTTCTTAATCAGCGAGTCAGCAGAGTGAAACCACAGAGGTGTTTTTTTCTGTTCTCACATTATTCATATTTCTTCTGCCTCCATATGCCCTCCTGCACTCTGGTAATGAGACTGAGTTGCACGCGCTGCATGTTTGTCTGTGTGTGTGTGTGTGTGTGTTGCCTTACACGCGTGTGTTTGTGTGTATAACAGGTCTGAATTACAGTGATGTGGTTGAGAGAACGTGACAGCGCTCCGCTGAGAGTCGGGACGTAAACCAGGAGAAGGCTCTGTACTGTGTACAGTCAGCACAGCTGCACTGCCACATACAGTAGTTTATTTGACTGATATGAAACTTTCCTACACCTCATTTTTCATGGTCTTATCACCGTTTCTGTTTTAGCACACGCAGTAGGCCTGAGCAACCACTACATAAGACGTGGTTTAGGTACGGGCATGGTAGTGTTTAAACTATGAGGTATACCGCGCTAAAATATCTCCTGCAAAAAAAAACTACCTTAATGAAGGTTGATTGAGTTGAGTTGATTAGTGTTTTTTAAGAACCAATGACATCAGTATCTGGATCTTGTCTTTAATTGATTACTGAAAAAATAATCCTAGACATCCAATGATTGACATTGTTGATGCAGTTTACCAGATTGTTTTTATGACTGAATTCAGCAGAGACTATAGAAATGTAAAACTGTGTGTCATCAGCATACTAAGGTAGCACAGCTTATGTTTCCTTATAATGTTGCCAAGCAGAAGTGTGTTATATGGGAAATATTGTGGTCATGGTAAGTACAGTGTGTTTAGGAGTTAGGGTTGGGCAATCATAACATCGGAGTACATTTTGGGTTCGAGGTGATGTGCAATCACTCACCACGCCTGGTCTTGGATAAGGGACCCTGCCTTCATAGGCCCCCCACTGGTAGTCAGGGCCCTCTTTGTGAGCGAAGGGTCCATTGAAGGCTTCTCTGATGTCAGCCATGCGGTAAACGCACACGGCGAAACCCTGGAACACATTGCTGTGGAGGAGAGAGGGCGGATATACAGTTGAACATTTCCACTTTTTTATTCGTATTATATATTTGACAACAAATGTGGAAGATTGAGTTACATTTCCAAGAAACATGAACTTGTAAGAAATGGTTGAAAATAAAGGCAAAAATTAAGTGGTATGCTGCAGTAACAATAATATGTTCAGCAAAAACAACAAATGATAACAAACCAGGCTGATAATCCATCATCACTGATGGTGACCCTGGAGACACACTCAACAGGGATGCCATTGTGTGCTGATACACCCTCGAGTACAGAAATACAGCTGATGATATATTGCGCTCATATGTGATAGTGGAGTTTTCCACCACGGGACACTTACAACTTTCAAAATAGCAAATATTAAATGACTTAGTCTTCAGCAGCTCTATCAGCCAGGAAACACATTTCAACGTTTTCAGTGGTAGAAAACTCACCGGATGAAAACCACAACTGAACAATTCAGTGCTTTGTACTTTCTCGGAGGACCTCCAAGGTAGATAATATAAAGGTAAAATAAGGCAGAATATTTAATGTGTAGATAACCTGTAAACACATATGAAGCTTCATGGTTATTCACCTGATGGTGCTGAAGATCGCATAGACATCTGGGTTTCTCTCATCCTTGGTCCTCAGCAGGAAAACATCCTCTGTTTTGTATTTTTTTTTTAAAAGGCCATTTAGTATGCGTGTTAGATACTGAAGGCTGACATTAAAGTGCGTGAGCTTGTACTCTAATGCATGCAAAAGTAAAACCTTGTTAAAAAAGGCGTGTGCGTATCTCACCCAGTTGGTTGAAGTGTGTGTCGATGCCGTGAGGTCCTGGTACAGAGCAGACCAGTCGGGCTTTGATGAAGGTACTCCACTTGTTCACCAGCACTCTTTGGCCTCCGACATCATTCTGGCAGAAATGACATTACACACAATCTATAAAACACAGCTGCATATTCATTTCCAAACACACGTTTTTATTGTTCTGGCTCTGCACTCGAGCACACTGTGAGCCCGATGATATGACACTCAAGGCTTGTCTCAATGGAAAATATGTTTTTGCTCTTCTCTCGACTCGCTTTGGTAAGAGTGTGATTGACAGATGGTTCATCCAATCACCTGCATTGTATTTTTTTAATATTCCACGCACTTTTTCAAAAAGTCTCCAGTGACAGCTTCTCAGAAGGTTCTTTATAACAAACCCTCTAGGGTGTCAGGTTAGGAAAAGAGGGTTGAGGAGGAAATACAACAATATGTGTAGGAAGGGGAGGGAAAGAGAGACAGATGGGAAGAAAGACGAGTAAGAGGGTGAGATGAGGGTGCCAAAGAAGGATATAATTTGAAGGTTTAGATGGGATTGTGTCAGAGTTTGCGCAAACCTTTCTGGCGCAATCAAACAGTCTCTAAGGAAAGACACAGCTGTCAGTATTTGTGTGTATTCTTCTATGCATACCTATATGTGTGGATGGTGCACAAAGCACACATGGTTTTCTAAAACAAAGCAATGCGTGAAAGAATGTGACAGAGTGTGCGGAGTGTGCAGAGCAGATGGGGATTACAGTTGGCCAATTCGACAGCTGTGTGGGTTTTTGGGGGGAGAAACAATTCACATGATTCTGAATATCACGATGCCTTCACAGTGCTTTAAGGAAATATCAACATTATATTGCTCCAAAAGACATTTGTTTTTTCTACCAGAGGGTTTGGAACTGTCACAAGAGCAGGATAAACGCATAAAACCATTACCTCCTGCATGTCCTTGGAAGCAAACATTTGAATGGGACCATGTTGTCATATAACCCTCTTCCAGTGGACTACAGTGGGAGTGGGAATCTATTCCCTGGACTGAAAGGCCAGGTGGAGACTCAACATGTAGGATCCCTAAAGTGTCTTCCAGAGAACAAGAAAGCCCCACAGGACTCCCAGACTCTCCCAGATCACAACCTCTTCTTCAAGTGAAACACGCCTGCAGATGTCTCATTCCTGTGACTGGAGTAATAATCTCTCAATCTTTCTGTGTACATCTAACTCGAGTCTTTGGATCAACCTGAGTTTGTGGGACAGTGTCCCTGGAGAGGCAACTTTCTCTTGAGTTTTTCATGTGACGCCACAAGACTCAAAACCTCTACAAGTAAAAGTGTTTCAACAGCAGTTGCCTGTTCCAATAAAAACATCATGTACTACAAAATAAACGTGTTTGCATGAAGAGTTTAGAAAGTATCTCACCGCACACACTCGTCCGACACGCGTGTGTATGGCCCCCTCCCTGTCCCCCGGCTCCGTGGCCTTCTCAGTGAAGAAGAAATACACTTTATCGTTGTCTTTGTCGTCGTTGTCTGGGATGAGGTGGGCAGCGATGAACTTTGGGTCTGCAGAGGAAGACGTGAGGATGGATGGAGAGTTAGTATGAAAGGAGAGAGTAATCAATTTTAACCTAAATATCATAAACAACTCTTGTCGTAGCAGCAGAGCTCAGCTTGCTGCTAAAATTTAACATATATATATTTACAACCGACCCTGTATCTTTCTGAGACTAAACCAATGTGGTCCCCCTCGTGTCCCTGCATGACACTGAATGATATGATGAGGATAAACATGTAGTTATTGCCATCATTGTCTTTAATCCTTTCAACAAAGACTTTGTAAGCATTTTAGGTCTGTTTTGTGTCTCATTCCAGAAGATTTCCTGCAAAAAAATGACACATAAGTCAAATGAAACAGAGCAGGAGATAGTTTCTGTTTAAACAAAGTATTGTGCTTTTGCTTCATGCTATATACTTGATTAACCCTCACTGGTAAAATGGACCGGATGATGAGTTTGAAAAGGCATAATATGATAAAGATAATGCACTCCAAGGTGTCCTAATATGGAAAATAATGTAGTTTGATTTACATCGTCTTATTTCTGTCTTGAATGTAACAGGTTGATAAAACAGTGAAACGTTACCATGCAGAAGTTTCTGGTCAGTCTCTGTCCTCATGGTGGAGCGACCTCCCATACTCCTGAAGATCACAGAGTCTCTCCCCAGGAAATCTGCAGTCAGTCCTGTATACAGCTCCCCACCTAGAGAGAGGCAAGGCAGAGGTGGTGGGAGATGGAGAATACGTTTTAGAGTTTAATCAGAGCGAGGTAGCGGAGAAAAATAATGGATAAGTACAACAGGGATAAGAGGGAAAAGGTGGAAGGGAATAAAAAGGAGAGACAGGAGCAGATGTGAAGAAACAGCAGCAATGAAAGGGAAGGGATGAGAAAAAAAGAAAAAAGTTGGCACAGAAGAAAAATTAGGAAATCATGGGTGATGGAGAAAAACAATTGTGGTTCAAGCAAATGAGGAAGGGAGGGAATGAGGAAATATAACAAGTCCAGTATGCTGTAGAACACATCGAGAGAGGAATGTGAAACCAGAACTCAATCGCACTTTGTAGAGTACATCCTCCTCTGAGACCAGCATGGACTCAGTCTGATGTTTCAGCAACTCAAAATACACAAAATCTTTCCTCTGGCACTTGGAAAAACCTTTAGCAGCCAGGGCTATCAGCTAGACAGCAACCTCAGCTAGCTTGGAGACAGAAATCCCTCCAACTCAGACAATGAAGAATTATGAGGGACTTTCTTTGAGGAAAAAGCCTATTTGTTTTATTTTCTTCCCAGCACAGTGACCACTGTATAAAAGGAGTCTACTACAGACAGACAGCAATCTCATGGGGTACATGTATTCTTATCTTATTTGGCTGCAATCATGGTATTAAAAACACACACATCCTTCTATACCTTACTGACGCAAACACACAGTAATTGGGGATGACAGGGCCTGTTGAGCTTTGTGTATTTTGGGAGAAGATCCTGAAATTATTGGGTTGATAGCTGAAGAATAGGACTTTCATCATCTTTTACCATTTCATTCATGGCATCTCTTCTGTTATGTTTCATCACACGCTGTAATATGTTGGGCAAGCTCTATTTTTGTATGCCTGTGTGCGTATTTATGTCCGTGCATGTAGGAGTATTCTATCTGTTGTCTCATTATTTGTTTCTTATTTTACAGATTAGATTCAAGGTTGAAGTACTTTACATCGGAGGAAGAATGAAAATGGGAGTGTCGCATGGGCCAATAGGAACCCTTTTGCTTTTTGCAAGGGTTGAGGATGCCAACAGATCTGCTGAGTCAGCGTTTTCCACTTTTAATATGTTGAAAGTATCATTTAAACTGGTGCAGCCGAACAAACCCTTCTCTCCCAGCATTCAAAATGTCTATTTATCAGTCAGTCTTTCTGGAATATACTTTTTAAGGCCTAATGACATTCCTCAACAGCTTTCTGTGTATTGTTTTTTATCTGTGTATTGTTTCCATGTATGCTCCCGCTGAAGTCCAAACTATTCAATACTTGGCGGTAATTGAATGCTTTACAGCCAAATACAATGCTTTGTGGGATAAGTTCTGATGCTCAAAGCACCCAAAGCAGCTGCAAATAGAGGAAAGTGGGATAGAGGGCTCCACACACACACGCGCGCACACACACACACACACACACACACACACATACACACACACACACCTCCTGCCTCAGTGGCTCCCTGGATTGTCTGTCACTGGTATAAATCAGCGTTATTTCGCAAACCAAATACCTAATGACATTCAGAGAGAAACACCCAGAACTGTTTAGCCTGTTCAGCACAACTCCAGAGTGTGTGCATGCAGTGTAAGAGCCGCAGAAGGTTATGGTAGGTGTTCTTTACGTTTTTATCATTTGAAAACAAAGCAGAGATCCGCCCCAAGAGGTGAAATGTGTAGATACAGACCTTCTGTATTTGGTATTTTAAATAGTTTGTTGTGGAAGATAAAGAATACCAAGCAACAAAATGTCCAGTGGTAATATGACAGCTATGTCACAGCAGGTCAACTTGTGAAAATTGTATTTTTTGTCATTAAAGTCACTATAAGCAACATTTGACTAGTTATGAGAGAGAGTCAATATAATGCTGATGCCTCTATGACTAACATAAGTAAACATGACCATCAGCAAGAATACTGGCTATTTCTATAAAGCTGTTATCAATGCCTGTCATCAGGCCTGATTGCCCACGGAATCAGACAAAACGATTTACGGCTCTCAGGTTCACCAGAAAGTCCTTCAGCTCGGACAGACCCAAACCCGGTTTTGCTGCAGCCTTCGAAATGCAGTCGAAGCTCCGGCCAGAGAAGGAGAGCGTGGGGAGCAGCAGCTCCTCCTCCGGCCACAAGTAGAGCTCCACCAGTCCCTGATGGGAGCCAACATCGACTCCACGCGACTGGAGGCCCAGGTCGTGTTGCTGGGCCTTTCAGTGGAGGGAAGGGAGGCATAAGAGAACCAGAACCCGGACTGAGTGGGGCAGACCACAGGAACCGGCCAAACCAACACAAAATGAAAGTTCATAGAAGTAGCTTTGAAGACTTTGAAGATCTTTTAGATGTAAGATTCTCAGTGTTGAGTTTCTCTCTCTTTTTTGGGGTATTTCTGCTTTATTTTGACAGTCTACGGTGAATAGGAAGACATGAAACAAGAGAAGAGAGAGGGGTATGACATGCAACAGTTTTTTTTAATAAAATGCTATAAATATCGGCCAAATTACCTTTGGAAACTGGACCTCAACCCTGATCATATTAGCTCCATAAACCACCGGAGGATTGTTCGAGAATCATAAATATAGACAAACCAACATCGGACGTACCACTGAAGGTGCTGGCGAAGGGGAGGCTGGGGTCATGTGGAACTTTGCCTCTTCCATTCTCCACATTTGTAGGATCCATGGTGAACACATGCTGAGGAAGACAATGACATGGAGGATCATACATCATTCATTTCAGCATGTGGTCTGTGAGATGAAATGTATCAAAACTGTTTTCAGTATTATCTTATGTTTCAGATTTATTTGTCCTCCCATTGAACTCCGCGTCAGTCTGAGAACTAAGACCGTCTGAGAGAGGAGGAAATGCAGGATCAGTGCAGTTGCCAGAGTTCAGAAAAAGTTCCCCACATGGTTCCGAGTACCGATCAGCCCTAAGAGCTGAACTGTGTATTACGGAGGTTTCATGAACCTTAGTGTTCATGAAACCTCACAGTAACTCAACACACACAGTAACTGACCAAGAAAACAGCAATGTTTCCACTCTCAGGCCAATTTGACAGAATCCAAAACATATTCAGGAAACCATTTTCATTTGCTTTCATGTTTTTGTTTTGTTGAGCGCCATCTTTTGTTTTTTTCCCTGTTGGACAGGAAGTGATGTGATTTATGTTTTCAACAGCAGCAACACTGTTTGGAAGAATACAAGAGCAGAGTTGTCAGATTGATCAAAACTGAAAATAGAAGTTAAAAAGTGCCAAAGGAGAAGTTCATGGATAAACCTTGATGGATCTGCATCTAACATCAAACTGCAGATTGTTTCAGTGACGACACGAGGAAGCAATTCAAATAATAGAGCGGTTCTTTCTTCGTCATTCACCAGTTAGTCAAGTTCACCTGACGAACACTCGCCACATCCTTGGATTGTGTGATTTGCCGGGTCAAAGCGGGGTCACTGTGGACAAAAGACATTTTGTTCTGAGACCTTCTACTCCCACTTCAACGACATCAGTGTACCAGGCTGCTGCTTCTGAACAATGTGAGTCCAAACGTAGTCGACTTTCAAAAATCAAAAGGGAACGCAAGGCGACAGGACCTACAGTGAGACGTCCTGTTTGATTCCACGTTAATGATTTAAGTGTCCTTACAGTGAACTGTGTGTGTGTGTGAGACTCTGTTCCTCTTATAGACAATGGAGTATTGTTATTGGGAGGGTGAGTCTTCGACTGAGCAGAGACCACAGGGGAGATGATGACATTGAAATCAGTGGTGTAAAAATACTGTTACGAAACACAGTGGACAATATGCAAGCCCACGCACATCAAGTTCTGTACGTGCACCAACACACACTCACACGTGGAGAGCAACGTGGACACGGCATATTCACACTGTCAGACACACAAAATAAGATCATACATACACTGTAACAGGTCTCAGGAAATGAGGTGAGGCAGTTCATTTCTTATTTGATCCACATGTGGCTTTTTCAATGTTGGTAAAGAGATTTGAATGAGTTTTACAGGTGTCAACGTGCACATGTACAGCCCACCAGCACACGCAACACTTATACACGTCACACACTCACACTTCATTGAATTTGAGATGATGAGGGATATTTAAAAGGTTTACACAATGTGATGTACTAGTGTTTTCACTTTTCTTTATGCACGGTATGACTATGTATTTATTTATTTCTTAAGTTGGACCACATGTCTTTCAGAATTGGAAACGCATCATTTGAAGAAAAGCGCTATTTACTGTGAAATCACCAACCCTGTAACCTAAAAATTACGTTCTCCCGAAACTAAAATGCATTCTCAATTACGTTTGACCATAAGCGTATTTTCTCCCTGATTATGTTTGTGTTTGACGTATTCCAAAATACGTTTCAAATCAACATTTTGACACAAACCCTTTTTCCACTCTCCACCACCGCCTCTCCTCCCTATTATGCGGTCAGAATACTACCGCAACACGCAGCCTGTCTCCGGCAGAAATGCGTTAGGGTTTGTTAGGGTAAGAGTAAGGACAGGCTTAGGGTTAGTAAATAAAGGCAAGGCAGATCACAGAAAAATAATAAAGAGTAGAGTATGGCAAAGATATGTTGATTAGAAACGTATTTGTAATACGTCAAACACAAACGTAATCAGTGAGAAAATATCTTTCAGGGAGAAAATGCATTTATGGTCAAACGTAATTGAGAATGCATTTTAGTTTCGGGGGAACGTAATTTTTAGGAGATATGGCTCGAAATCACATGCCAGCAGCAGAGGATGGCTTTTGTGCAAATACCACTCTTTTTTTTTTATCATACCAATACTAAACATTTTCCTTTCTTACTTCCATCTATCTTAACCCTTTCATTCTCCCTCTATCTTGAATTCCTGCTCTTATTTCCATCTGTTTTCATGATCTCCCTCTCATTCTCTGTCGAGGTCTTTTAGTTTACTCGTTAGTCTTCCTTATTCCTTCAGCACCTCTTCACTCTTTTGTTACTGAAGTGAACGTCACTGTATCGCTGTGTTCCTCATCTGAGTGTGTGTGCGTGTGATGTGAGTGTGTGCTTGTGCACTTCTGTCCCCAATTTTCCACGGCGCACTTGTGCATCTTATACGTTCAAGAGACTGTGCAGTTTGGGGGTTGTGTGTGTGTGTGTTATCTTCTTATGATCCGGAGGAATGGTGTGGCTGCCTGTGCAGCTGATTAGACTGTCAGAGTCACTTTGGCTAAACTCTGCCAAGATAAATACACACAAGTGCTGCGATACACAGAGAGAGAAGACATCCAGGCCACTTTGTACTCAGCTGTGCCAAGCAAAATATATCAGGACCCCCTCTGCCAAACCCTTCAGACAGGTGACTACTGACACACACGTGTCACACATGCACATTGGTATCATTTTTAACTTCGTTGACTTTATTTCATTCATGAGCTTCTACCCCTTTATTATATATCCATTGTACAACCTTACCATTTACTAATCTATATAAACAGATTCAGCATTCATATGCAGAATCTGTAGGCAACAGGACACCGATTTTGGTATCGTTATGGAAGCGTTCTGGTTTGAATTTGTGGTCCAAGTAGTAATAATAATAATAATAATAATAATAATAATAATTTATACTATCTTTATCCCTTTAAGGGGGAAATCTTTCTCTGCATTTGACCCATCCCTGTATATAGGGAGCAGTGGGCTGCCAATGACAGGCGCCCGGGGAAAAAGTATTGACCAATCACGTCGAGAGGGACTGGTTGAATGCAGGTAAACAGTCCTGGTGGAGATCTCAGAACCCACTGGCAATCATCTGGCGGTAATTTAGATTTTTATTTAAAAGTGTAAACTGGCTACTTTCCGGTCGTATATGTAGTCTCTCAGTTCCAACCCCACTCTCGCATCCCAAGTTAATCGAACTGTAAACAATGAGCAGCGGACGGAAAGGAAAGTCTTGGCCCAGATATCCACTGGCTGCATGGGAACCCCCAGAGATATAGTCCCTTATCCACAGAGGCTTATTGTTGTCAGACCAATAGCAGATGGGTTCGAAGATTGCCAGTTTTCAAAATCAAAACCTAATGCTGGCAACAATCTTCACCCTAAATCAGCTGCCTTAAAGTGATATTGAAGTAACACACTTCCCCTATTTCGAAAGAAATGTTTGAATTTACGAGCCATAAAATGCACCCTTGCTCAATTTAATACACCCAGACGTTTTACTGCTACAGCCTTAGCAAGCCTGGTATGACCATTAGCTTATTGTTTCCAACGTTACCACTTCTTGTGGTAATGTTACACCATGTTTTAGCATTTAGCATTCTCACATTTTTGTCATTTGGGGCCACAGTGGTCCCTGCTCATGGTCTCCTTATCCACCCGAAAACATAAAAACAACTGCTGATGGATGTTTTTTGGTATCAGTTCCAAAAATGAAAGAGCCTCTTCTGAATTATTTCCAGATTCACGATTTTTGCAACAACATGATGTCATACACTGTAGAAAAGTCATAGATGCCACTAATGGACAAGATGCAAAGCAGCCACAAGACAAAGTTGCACTTATACATAAAAGTCTTGACTCACTTCCTCTTATAACTGAGATTTTCCAACCACTGACTGCATACAAGCTGTCCAGAAGTGTCTTTGTGTTTTTTCCAAAGGAATTCAACAAAATGAAAGAAGTAACTACTATAAGTCATACAGCAGGGTGGGAAACCAACTATTTACCTTCCAGCCAACAAATGTAAATTCTCTGTTTTCCACCCTACTATATAATAAAGTCTAACACAACAGAGTACAATGCTTCTATTCTGTTACAAGTCACCCAACAGAGATGCAGTTATGTGTACCATCTCACATGGGATTTTCTTTTGAGTGAGTCGAGACATCCACCTTTTGGTCTCCCAGCTCCTTCCAGCCTCTCATCTTCTTCTCCTCTCTTCTCCTCCCTCACTGTTCATGTTTTGATGAAGAAGCGGTTGATGCTACATGAGGGTATGCAATTCTGAACCAGGGTTTCCCTTTTAAAGTGAATTATTCATAACATACGTCAATGGTCTCAGCTTTTTTTTAAATTATCCATGCTTATTATTCACAGTTTGAAACTGGATACACGTTTGAGTTTACTGTCAAAAAGTCGAGTCAGGTTTGGACTCACTTCTGAAAGCATCTGAAAGGCAACTTGGCCAACCAACAGACCCCATTGGAAATGCTGTTGTACTTGGCCTTTTCCTCACTGTCCAGTCAAATAATGGATGGGCTCCCTCTCTCACCACTCAAAGCAGGTGAAGCTTGTTCTCTCTGTAAATCTTCTCTGTTCTTCATTCTTCTCCATTGAAAATACACGAGACAGAGTAAGACAGGACAAGAGCTGATTAAGAGTTATGGTAACAATTACAAAATGATTATGTAAATACAGAAAAGATTACAGAAAAGGCTGAAGCCGTAAAATAAGCTTCCATTTATCTCCAGTTTGTGGGGCTTGGATCCAAAGGCAACATATATGGGACAAATAAATGGATGATTTATAAGCAATTTATTTTTGATTATGCTTTAAATCCTTTTAGTCCTCTTTTTTATCCACCTTAATGCAATAGCTTATTTTCCCAGAGTACTTACAAAGTATCCCATGATGTGTAGCACTCGCTAAGGTCGCCAGGGAACTCTGAGAGGAAGTGAGTTACTCAGGGAGCTACAATCAGAGTGCCAAAAAGCAGAATTGCGAAGTAAAAGTGGGCTTTTACTGAGAAATGGAGCATCTGAACTGCTTTAGTCTACAATGTTGAGAGGGCCGGTCTGCTGTTTGTGTGTTCAGCTTTGAATTTTTTTTTTCTCAATCTGTCAGTTGTTAAATAAATCTGCTTGCCCGTGTGTGTGTCAATCTGTGTGTCTCTACACATTTGCTTCTATATATTTAGGTTCATGCCTGACTGTGCATGTCTGTCATCATGTTTGTGTGTGTTTCTGTCTGTATCTCAAAAATGTATATGTTTGTGTCATATGTTATGTTTGACGGTGTGTGTGTGTGTGTGTGTATTCATGCTTGTGTGTGCGTGTGGGGTCTAGTCCTCTGTATGGCGTCACTGTATATATATGGTTTATTTTCACATCTAGGACACTGCTCAGGCAGCTGTGTCACTCACCAAGGGCGCTCCAGTTTGTGTGTGTGTGTATGAGTGTGGGACAAAGAAGGAGTGATGAAGAAACACACAGACCCAAGGCAGATCCAAAGTTCATATTTCTATGTAAGTAATATGAACACCATGTGGTGAGAATGAATTTAAACATTGTTTTCACACTCAAAGAAAGACAATAAAGAAATGCCTCCACATTTGATTGATAAACTCTGACGTGGTCTAGGCTTTTTGTGGTTAACCCGCTGCAATTCAATCATAAAGAACAATTGCCCGAAATTTTTTTTGGTGATTCTGAAATGTTCTTCTTGAAGACTTCAAGGAAATATGAAAACTGCTGATGCTCCTTTTCATCATAACTGCATGTCAATTAGTTGGAAATCCTAGAATTTTGCTAAATGCATTTCGTTGTTTTCATCTTTGGATGACAGCACGAAATATAGTTAAGATTAGCTGACACTAGAGAACAGTAACCACTCCAAGACAGACATTTTTCAAAACACTGTTTGACAGTAGGGGAGCGTATTTATTTCACTTCAAAATAGCCGATGTAAAATGAGCCTAATTCACATATTAAATTATATTATATTGTATAGTATTTCCTGCTACATTCATAGGTTTTCCATAAAACTTGTGTGACCAACGGCAAGACTGAGACAGAGAAAAGCTGGCACGAGAAAGAGTGTGTGTCTGTGTGCCCCGAACTGAGTTGTAACACCGAAGTTCAAAGGTCATCCCACCCAGAGTCTGGTCCAAGGGCTCGCAGGCTCGCTTCCCTCGAGAGGTCAGACAAACAGACGGGTGTGTGTTCTCCACCAGTTAACGATTGGTTAAATAAATGGACAGGCTCCCTGCGGTGTCATCCATTCACACAGACACTCTGACTCGCTGAAAGGTCGCAGTTGTGGTCGGAGTGATGGAGGGACACACACACACTCAAATACACACTCAAACACCCACACAAGCAGGATGTCAACTGGTGTCTTAACATCAGCTGAGGTGGTTTCAGTTTTAACACACATACAGCTGACACAACCTGGGACTCCTTTCATGCATACCTGGGCATGCACAGATACAAACACGCTATCTCTCTTGTCATAAGCACGTAGCCTGGGGAAATTGAAACAAATGCAGCAGTGTTTGGGAAGAAAGCTGCACTACCATCCCCATCATAAACTTTTGAACAACAGATTGAAACTCCTTGATTCATGAAGATGATGGGTTGCTTCAAACTGTCCATGTCATTCTAGTCTTTCCCTCCTGTACCACAGATATTTGCGGGTACGGTCCACAGCAAACCTAAACTTTTAGAAAAGTGTATTTACAAATACACACAGGGTTTGATTGGTTGCCAGCAAACTGGTTAGTTCATCTCTTGTGTTCCCAACGTGCGTCTTGATACCAACGCACAAGGCACCCGTTAGTATTTATGAGATGCACCGGGCTTTCAACTAACTCCAATGTAAACCCATCTGCAACAGAGACGCTCAGAGCAACAGATGTAGAATCAAGAGCGAGAAGTCCTCCAAGGGCGGGAGTGAGGGGAGGTACGTGGGTCTCACAAACAACTGGTCTTTCACTGAGGGGACCAACGTGACTTTTACTGACGTTATGTCACATGATGTTCCGTCGCACGCCGCCAATGAGTCACATGGCGTTTCTGTACGTCTGTATCTTATACGTTACGTTACAAGTGTACATATTTTGAGCCAAACCTTGTTTTTTCAAACCCTGAGTAGTTGTGTTGCCTAAACCCGAACCACTATCAACCACATGTGAACCTGCAGCTTGAAAATACGAGTCAATAGTATGAGATCACCTTGGAGGATTCATACAGGTGACCTACTTTTTAAAACATGCCTGTTTTGTAACTTTGGCCCAATACCCTTCAAGGATTCCACTGACTAATTTCTGTTTCTTTTTTTTGTTTTCCTTATTACAACCATGCAGACATGCTGTGCTGCGTATTGTAACTGGGCATAAAGTTATTCAGCATGAGCAGAGGAAGACGTGCGCTGTTGTTCATGATGTGCAATAAACCCTGTGGTCCAAAAACCACACAGAGGATGACAGATTGAGAGGGAGGCAGAAAATGACACCAAGGCGAGCACACACACTGTGACGAGCAACTTAATCTGCTGCAATGCACCTTCTGGACTTTATGTGCACACACAGTCCACCACACACACTCTTCTCACTACAAAGGTTGGCAGTCTCCCACCCCAATGTATCACTTCCCTTTCCTGAGCTCTTTGCCAACATCCAGCTTTCCTCTCTCCTCGTGCCCAGTCTGACCCCCCCCTGCTGGGCCAGGCAGGGCGGCACACTGGGCTGCGATCTGGAGGACCGCCGTGAAACAGCGAGCTACGAGTCCGTCTTAATGGCTCCATTCATTGATTCTTGTATTTCAAATGGCTCCAGGAGCAAGTCTCGACAGAGGGTCCCACTGAGCTAAGTGGCTGTGTCGAGAGCCAGCCTGTGCGGTTGAAAAGACGTACAGAGGACCCAACACTGCGGCTGAGTAGCCCTACTGAAAGACTATAGCAGAGCTGCCTGCTGAGGCTTAACCTTGAACCCTGAGGATCTGGGCTCAGAGCAGGGCCAGTCGGAGTTGTGTTTTGGCACCAACCATATTTTTCCCATTACCCCAATGTCCTTCAGAGGATTGCTTAGAGGCCACCCATTGATTCCCTTATCATATCATATGCACAGTACTTCATGTGTATTATGATACAGTGGCATCCTGTCTCTATGCTACAATAATAACGCAGACATTTCTTCATGACTTGTTCATACTGTGAACTAGTTAGAAAGCCATTTCTTGGAATTTTCACTTTAGTCAGCATTAATGTACTTTACCAACATGGTGTTACTGTAACACTTTATACGTCATTGAGGAATGTTTGATTTAAACGTAACACTCAATGTAATCATAAAAACCCAACAAGTGTTTGTGGTGGTTTTCATGCACAATGCTGTTTCTTCTCTTTTTCGCACAACACTAAATGTCTTTGTGTATTTCTTGTAATGCTGAATCCACAGAAAATGATCATCAAACTTAGTTTTTTTAAACTCTTTTAGCCCACTGTTTGGGCCTTCAGGTCTGCACATTTGCTTTGTAGTCCAGTTTTCCAGCTCAAACCAATCCTCAATAAATCCATGTAGGCAGCCGTTTCTGTGCACTTTACTGACCCAACACCAAACGACAGAAAGACAAAGTTAGTGACTAGCTGGTGAGCACAGTGGAGCATTTCGCAGCTAAACAGCCAAATACTATTTTCTCAGGAGCTGGTCGAGGCCAAACCACAGCTGAAATGAGAGTGAATATTTAACCTGCTTTCATCAGGTGGATGGACACATTATCACACTGTTAGTTAAGTATTACATTCATAGTTGCCAAAAACCAGTTTGTGACTGATGATAATGGTAGTGCAACAACACTTTCTAAGGATTGACAGTAGAACTCAACTTACAGTCAGTTGCTGTCAAGGTAAACTGCACAGTCCAAATTGAAAAGTCTCTCTAATGGCTACACAGTGCATAAAAAGTGAATACAATTTACAGTTTCCAAACATTTCCTTTAGGAAATGGAGTCAAAGTGCAGCAGTAGGTCAGCATGCATACAATAAAATAAATGTTTGTTTAAGACATTTATTTTACAGTTCTAAATCACATAGTTTTCCTCAAAAACACCAACTGGAAAACAGTTTCTGTGGATGTATTTATCTGTCTGTTTTTTTGTGCATGACTGATGTACTGAGACCTTCTCCCTCGCATGATACTTTGTGGGCCCCCGCAGTTCCCCCCAGCAGTTGTCCCCTCTCACACACACACACACGCACACGCACACACACACACACACACAGCCTGTCTTCACCCCGGCTTACCTCTCCTCTGTGCCCCACGTAGACGAAGGCACACATGGGCTGGAAGGCACCGGTGCCACAGGCCAGGATGTGGGTGCGGTTGTAGGGCTGCAGGAGGCGGACAAAGTTGGCACACTCCGTCTGCAAAACACAGGTACAAATATGTGAAAGTGTAAAATATATGTTATATACAAATTGTTTTATGTGATCGGTCATCAAATTTAATTTCAAAGTCAATTGTCATGTTTGATCTTTGAGTAAATTTATCTGGAGTTTCGCCCACATCCTCCATCACCACTCAATTAAGCTCCTGTTTGTAGGATAATTGAAATACTCGTTTGCACCTCAGCTCATAAACTTTGTTTTCACCCACCACACCATTTTACTACTGCACATGCGGCACTCTCAGCAGAGATGAGAAGGAAGGGAGGTGACTCACTCCTTAGCTACTTCCACCACCAGCTCTGGAAAGAATGACGATTTACTTGATTTATTAGCCCGATGTTTCATTTTACTTTCCTGGGGAAAAGGGGCAATCCTTTTTGTTGAGCCCTGCCAGGATGTAAACATTCACTCTTACATGCATGTTACACACACATACTATAGGGCACACACACACACACACACACACACACACACACACACACACACACACACACACACACCAGGGAAGGGCCCTTAAATAAATCAAATCTCACAGTACAAAGTTACCTGTCATCCAAATGCAGATAAGTAAATGTTCAGGGTACTGAAGAGAAACAAAAATGATTTCTCAACAGGCTTATTGAGCCCACATGTTTGTACTGAAGGCCAAGAACAGAGCTTTATTAGATGAAATGTGATATCCTCAGTGTCCCGCATAGGACTTGAGTCTCCGATTTTTTGGATTTCAGCCAACGTGACATGCTGATGTTGTAAAACAAGTTTCATCACATTCGGGTCAAAGCATCAGCAAAGGGATAATCCTGATGTGAGATGTGAGTTTTGGGTCATAACGGATATGAAGACACCAACAATAACGCTGAGTTTCATTTTGATAACTTCGGTGAACTCCCTAACATACTCAGCTGCTGTGTATGTGGAGCTAAAACTGGAGACAGAAGGCCTAAAAATGGAAACAAAGATATTCAAGTGGACAACGTCAAAAGGCCAGACGCTCAAACACCATGAGAGTTAGAACAAAATAAGTGGTGACGGAGGAAACAAGTATCAAGACATTTCTGTCCTACACAGAGGCCCAGAGGAAGCAGAGGGCATGACTACTTCCTGTCTGTAACAGAAGCGGCTGACAAAACGGGTGTCAGCGGCGAAGGAAGGGATCAGCCGGGTGTCATTCACTCAAGCCGACGAGGTCAAACTTATATCTGCACGATGAGCGGTCTGGTGTGTCTCTGTTCAAAATGTGTGCATGCCTGGTGTGTGTTGATGTCGAATTAAATGAGATTCAAGTGGATTGGTGCATGGTTCTTTGCATTTTGAGCATTTCTGTGTTGTTTGGTAATTCCTGATTTATACGCTGGTGCGCTCGTCTCTTTGTGCCTTTACAAATACACGTAGCCTATTGTGCGTGAATGAGTCGAGGAAATCCGTAATTTTGTGTGTGGCCCACGTCCCTCTCACACGCGCAGTCAGACATTTCCTCGAGTGCTTTGCGGCGCTGCAGACCTGATGTAAACCATGTCGCTGCAGTATACGAGAAATAGTTTACATCAGCATATTGCCCTTTCCTGCTGGCTCGCTTCTCTCCCCAAACAAGATCAGACCAGAAATAAACTAAACAGAAACACATTTGTATTAAGAATGCTTTCAGCAAATCTCAATTTGCGGTTAAATATTTGATCTATGAAAAAGAAGGAGCAGCTGGGTTTCTCATATGCTTCTATGTTTCTGTTGAGAAAGAGGGGCTATCATGAAGCAAATGTGACATGTTGTTTCTGTCAAATTATTTATCCCAAATTAGAATTGTATGGCGTAACTCGTGACAAACCGGCCTACTAATCATCTCCTGGAGGGAAAAAGTTAAGGGCTGGACGTTACATTATGTCTCGATGTCATTACAGAAGACATGTACGAGGTCTCGGAGAGCTCAACAAGTCGACTGAGAATGAACAGAAATGCGTCTCTCCCAATGCTTCCGTTCTAGTACTCAGGGAGTCATCTCAGAGATCTGTGTGGCCAAGGAGAGCAAAGAGTGGAATGAAATGTTGAAAAGAGGAAATATGTCTCTGCTCTCCCACCCTGGGATCTGGGGTTTTGAGCATCTGTGTGGTCTTACTGAGATTAAGTGGCAATAAAGGGAGTGGTCTTAAACAGAATATGAAGTGGTTTGATTACTGAATCTGGTTTTCTCTCACTGGGAGATTTCAGGGAGTAGTCTTAGCATCGCGCCAGCATTTATTCACTGCATATATAGTAAGGGTCAGGCTAACTGGTGGACACAAAAGCTCACAATGTCCATTTATTAACCTTTGATCATCAAGGGGAGGTCAGCTGACCACAAATGCTCCTTCGCAGTAATACCACGCTACTGCTTCACGCTGTTGAAACTTTTAAACTGACCGCGGAAACCACAGCTTTGCGTCTTGGGGGTTGAAAAGGGTATGTATAGAAATTGAAAGATCAAATTATTATTTGCATTTGCTCTGAGACACATGTGTCATTAACATAAACAAACAAGAACGATGCCAAGACCTCTGGCAGCCTCTCCTGGCCTTGACAAATCAGCCTGATTTCTCATGGGGTATGTTGATTTTTGGAGGACATTGTGGTTCCAAAGAAAGCTTAAGATTTCAAAGTTCAATGGCAGAAGAAGGTGTGAAACAACAACAGCAAAAAAGAAAACAGTAGAGAGGGTGACTCCAGAGAGCGGACAAAAGTCTTCTTCATGACAGAGAGAAACTGTTTTTTTTTTCAAAATGTGGACTTTATTTTGAGAACTATGAGCAGTGACAGTACCACAGGCTACAGATCATTTTAATCATGCATGGTCTGATTTGTTTACGGTAAGTATAACACAGCATCGGGATTTGGCGCGGCGACATTCATTTTTGAAACATGCTATGTCTAAATGCAGTCAAGACATTTGCTCAAAGACCAGGAAAATGTTTCTCATACTTGTTCTTCGCCAAGTTTGTCCTGGGCAGGCCAATAATTCAGGACTTTCAACCTCTTTGGCACCCAGATGCATGTTGCGGAATTTTTTTAAGGGATTTAAAGAGGTTTGCCAAAACAGTGCAGTGATTAATTGCTATGTGACCCAAAAGTACTAAAGGGAAAGATGCCATTATTGATGTGCCATGTCAGAAACAATGAACTAACTGGCAAGGTATTCTCTGCACCTCTTACATTTTGCATAATGCCAATCGATTTTTGTTTTAAATCTGATAGTAAAGAGGAAGTGAGGAAGTTTGGACACCACAGAGCTGCTGCTTGGTTAATCCTACTTGATAGGACTTTGCTTTTCGCCAGTCGATTATGTCCGTGGAGCACAGTGGTAGAGCAAACATGGAGCTAACAGCGAAGCCAAACATGTTCTATGAAGAGTGACCCGGGCAGGGAGAGGAAAGTTTGGACATGGAGAGCAGTTTCCAGTATAAACAGCCAATGTTCAGTGGAGAGAAGTCATATTCTGTAATACTAACAGGAAATTTGGACCAACACAAACACTCACACACACACACACACACACACACAGATGTGCAATTGTACGAGACTACAGTCAACAGAACCCCGTACACAAACACAACCACGGACACACGTAAATATCGTAAAAGCAGTTCAAAGCCGGACAGCTGGCCTTTGAAAGTCTTTGGTCTCAGCAGCTGTTTGATCCACAAAGAAACACTGACTTCTAGACAGCACTGAAAACATTCAGTCATGGCAAGAAACTCTCTCCAAAGTGTGTGAGAGGATTTTTTCCGAACATCTACCAGCCAACCCCCCAACATGTAACCAATCAAATATTCATGTTAGAATAAAAAAATAAAACCCACAGTCACTTACTTAGCTTCCTGGCAGGCATTAGAGCTGCAACCAACATTTACCAACATTTTGGCAACAAAAAGAGCAAGAGACAGACCACACAGGGTCTCTGTGTCTCTGTCCTCTGCAAACCTCTGCAAACATCTTTTTCTCATTGATATAAAGGGGAGTTGCCAAAAACACCAAAAACACTCGATTCAAAGAAAGTGGAACTGATCACAGCTCTGCTGATAAAGCCAAACCACGGGAAGCCAGATTACTGGCACTATCAAGCTTGTCGCGACAGAATAAAGCGAACAAACTCTCGAAGAAATGACCGGAACTCTGACATGCACACACAATTCCTCGCTCGTTTTCTCAAAGCTGAATTGTTCACACACTCAAAAATGCTGAACTTGCGATCTCTGCTACGATCCCTACAGTGCGCTCAAAAGGTGTTGTTTGTGCAAAAAACTTCCTGATTAGATAATCAGTCCTATTGTTAGCAGATAGATGCAGCAGAAGAATGTGTTAACAGCCAGAGCAAGACCCGGCATGCTTGGCTGAAGTCACTGAGTGCCTCCCCTCGGCATGTTATTTATTTGTCTGAGCTGTAATTAATGATGGTGAAGGTTACGAGGTTGTGACTCTGGGAAGAAACGCTATCAGTAAGAACATGTTTAAGGTGGTAGACACTTGTCAGCAGTAGGCTGTGGAGACAGAGGCTTTCATTAAAGAGATAAAAAAGGACTGGTTAACATATTTTTCACACACTTTTAGTGTCAGGCTATGAGGATGGTCATGCAGCTGCAGTAGAGGACCGGAACTTTCTCTTTTTCATTCTGTCTCTGTCTCATATGTCTTTCTCTCGATCACCAAACGCACACACAAAAGTAAAAAAAAAACAATGTGAAGACCTTTCACCTTTCAACCTCGACCACATTTCGTCAAACTCAGTTATGTTTAACAGACGCAGACAGCAAACAAAGAAGATGGAACGTGAGTGTGTGTATGTGTGCCTCTGTTGCTTTGTAGATGCCAGTGGATACAGCAGCAATCCATCTAGTTTGACACCAAAAAAAACTCTGTAACATAGAGACGTGAAGGAATGCAGAAAGATGCCCGTGTAGTTTAACAAAAGCAGACAAACATCTCTATCTGTTACTCACACAATTTCACACACACACTCTTTGTGACTCCTTTGGCACCAGTAAGGTCGAGTTACACACATCACCATGGACAGTACAGTAGCGCTCACGAGCACACACACACCTAGCGTTGTGTGAGCCCCGCGCAGAGGAAACACCTAATAAAACGGATATAAGACACCCAAGACACACCTGCCACTTCAAACACAGAACATATAGCCTACCTATAGACACACACACACACACACACACACCTTCTTACCAGCTCCAGATGGCGGTGGCTGTCAGACTTCTTTTGCCATGAGCAAAAGAAGACACGAAAAGTCACAGTCATTTTAAAACTATAAAAACAGCGTCTTCATCGTGTGTGTGTGTGTGTGTGTGTGTGTGTGTGTGTGTGTGTGTGTGTGTGTGTGTGTGTGTAAACCAGTAATTGGTTCCAGTTTATGTATTCTGAGCTCCACTGAAGCCACAGGGAGCTTTTTCTCCAACTGGGACCAAATTTAACGACGTCTCAATACATCAAAGAAAAGAGACGTCATTTCTAAATCTCTTCTTTCTCCTCCTTTCTTTCTGTGATTCTTTCTTTCTTAATTTCCATTTTCTGTCCATTGTTTGCTTTCTTTGTTTATGTTGTCATGTTGACAAGACTAAGAGTCGAACAGCCATTTCAGCAGCTCTGTGAGAATGACCTTAAACACAATGGTCCTAGCGGTCCTGGTCTTAGTGTAGCTATTACAGTTGCACGTAGTTATTGATCTCAATAAACAGATTCTGCATTCACTTGTAGAATGTGCAGGCATGGGGACAAGATTTTGTCATTTGAAGCGTTCTGGTTTCCGTTTGTGGTCTAAGTAGTATTGACAGTTCCTGTTGAAGCAGGATTTGGTTGAATGCAGGTTAACAGTCAGCGTGGAGAGCAAAAGAGATGGAAGGCATGATTTAGAGTTTTATTGGTTTAAAATTAGCTCGTAAAATCTTATATCTAAAGTTGCTAATTGGACCGTAAACAATGAGCAGTGCACGGAAAAGAAAGTCTTGGCCCGAATCTCTGCTGGCTACACCGGAACCCTAGAAATAAAGACCCCTGCCCCGAAAGCCCATGGATTCTGAGATTGATTAGTTACAAACAAACAGCTTGACGTGATGATGGGTGACACGTTTAGGTATCACAAAAGTTAGTACAATTCACCCTAACCAGACATTTCACTCAAGAACACGAATGTTAACCCTTATTATGGCGCTGAATCCATTTCAAGAAATCACCAAAGTCAATAGGTGTCATCCTCTGGGGAGCATGAATGTCTGCACAAAATTTCACTGAAATATCTCAGTCTTGACCTAAGTGGTGGATCAACCTACAGACTGGCATTCAGCCACGAGCATGACTCAAGGTTCATTCCTGCAGACGGTTGCACTGCCTGCTTTCTATGTCAGGTCTTTCTTTCATGTTTATGATGCTCCTATAGCCGTGATGATCTTCGTCTTCTGCTTTCTTCCCCTCCTCATCTGCTGTGAAGTACAACATACCTCATCCAGGCTAATGAACAGAAAGCTGAGTCAGCTTGTGAGGAGGTGAAATGACTCAAGATTCCTGGACACTGGTTCCATTCATGATACTGTTTTTTAAAGCTGAAATTGTACTCCGAAATAGTTTGTTTCTTTACATTAGTTGAGGTATTGGATTCAGAATCCCCCTCTCCTCTTTTCTCTCATTGTAAACATGGTCATAATTACATGAACACTCTCCTAACTTTGTTTTTCTTCTCTCATATTCCCCTCTCGTCCTGTATGTAGTACTTGACACCTCCCTCCTCATCTCCTTTTATTTTCCTTAATTCCATCTCCTCCTTCCTTGCGCTGTATTTCCAGGGCTCATTAAGAGAGGAAGTCTTGCCTCAATTTTCCTCTTTCACAGAACCAGTAAGTCTTTATTTGGCCTTACTCAGACTTCTTCAGTCATTAATAGTTTATTGTGGGAGCAACATGGCACTTAATTGTCTCAGTAATATACTATTATTAAGAAAGTAACTATCTATCTTTGTATGCTATTTACTGTACACTAGTTTGTTATACTGTATATTCTGCACTTTCCATCACACACGTGCCATTTGAGGACTGTTGTTAAAAAGGGGCCACGAACAACTGAGAACAGAGCAGAGACCGATGTGGAAACATGTTTCAGCCAGAATCTCTGAAAGCACATACACCAACTTGACAAGCCAGAGTTTGGAGTACACAAGTAACCTGTGGAGAGACGTTTCTCTGCTCTTAACTGGAGGCGTTTTGTCAACAGCTGCTCGACGGTGTAGGTCAACGCACTCACCTCATTAATGGAAAAAACAGAGTATGTTGGGTTCATTTTTGATCACGTCTGTCAGAGTTCAAGTTACTGGAAACAGTAATGCTAATCCAAGTGGAGACACCAATTTCAGCTGGTAGAATAATGCTGCCAAAATAGGCAGGTGGCCAAGCAAACAAATTCAACAATCAGCAAACAGACAGGACATTGGCAACGGAGCTGGTTATCAAGTACAGGCAGGAAACTGCTCTTGATGGCTACAGCAGCAACGCCACATCGACAATCTTAGAAAGACTGACTGAAAACTGGCCTCTACTATATATATTCTGTTTACTCCAAGGCGTCTTCAATGAGTAGCAGCTTGGTAGGCTGGTGTATGGGTGTCAGGTGAGAAGGCCAGTGAAACAGGACATGGTATGAAAATTTCCAGAAAAGACACTCTGGAAGTGGGAACAGAGAAAATGTCTCCGGGTGTATTTAAGACTCATGATTTAGGCTGTTCTTACGAACAGTAATCCACTATAATTTGTATATATATGACACAAAATAGATTTGTATGTAATCCATGTAATCGAGAACCAGGAAATACAACATACATTAAGCTATAGAGAGCGACTATGGCAGCATAGGTTGGGCCTGATGGGTGATTCCAAAAACATTGCTGCTGTTTGTGTGTAAGACGGTGTTGATTAATTTGGTATGTAACTTCCGTACTTAAATAACCCCACTTCAGTAGTTATTTTAACCCCAACCACAATCTTTTCATAAAACTAACCAAGTAGTTTCGTTGCCTAAACCTAACCAAGTTGTTTCCAGCGATGACAGGAGTTTTTTTTTAAAACTGTTATCGACACATTTTGCTTGACATAGAAAAACGCACAAAAATGAAGAATAAGTTCTCGAAATATATGAGAAAGAACAGTAAATGAGGTTTAATTTGTTGAATGTGTTAAAACAAGCAAGCATCAGGAGTTACCTGTGGTTCCTTCCCCGTTTGAATGCAGTCCTCTCTGTTGCCAGGTAATGGAGGCCAGGAGATCTATAGTGGAAGAGAGAGATAGAGGAACAAAGAAAAACGTGTGATGATTAATGACCTCATATGATTAATGACCTCATATCTTTGAAGAAATACAAACAACCACCTTATTCAGACATATTGAAACATGTAATTGCTTTGTTGAACCCAGACAGTCTTTATGTGAGTATGGTAATGCAATCAAAAGATACGAATCAGCCCATGTGCGGTTCAATTTGAATTATTTTCCCTGCAAATTCAACAGCAATTAGAGGCAAATTGAGCAGAGCAGATGCTCTACATGAAACAAAGGGAGTGAAGAGCGGAGGACTTTGGGAGTTAACTTTTGGCTTCTAAAGCTGAAACTTTGATTGAGACATGACATTCCAGTCATTTATCATTCCAGTTATTCCAGTTATATAAAAGTGTTGGTTCTTCCAAATAAAAACCTAACAAATTGTCTAACAAACCTCTAGAGGTAGCCGAGCAGATTAACCTTGTTTTTATATGTCCAGGTTGGGAGAATATCTGTCTGATATTTCTGCCTGCACTTACAGTATTTTTTTCGGTGAAATTATCGGCTTGGAAAACCCTCTATTTGCCTATGTGGACTATACATACCCAACAACATAAAAAAACAGAAATAAAGGGAATCTTTGTGATGCTATGACAAACTTTTTCAAAAGGTTTGACGCACAGGCCCCGTCCCCGTCACTGTCACTCTTCTGTTTTGTGCCTGAAATAAAATTACAGCTTTAACCACGCAGGAAAGCAGCTCAGCCAAACCTTCAGAGTATCCTAACAAGACCATCTGGAGCTGAACAAAAAGTGCAAATAAATATATTAATAAATCAATTTTCAACTCAAATTCTCACAGTATAGATCTAAGATTTCCTGATTAGGAAAGTACCGAAGTCTTTCTCTCATTCTGCCAGTGAAACAAGGAGAAGAGGTGAATCTCAGCATGACATATAATTTGGACCTGAAACAATGGGACTAGTTTTCACACTGCTTTCAGAAAATGAAAAATGAAATCCAATTGCCACTGAAGAGGAAAGACCAAGCCTGTCTCAGTACTGAGACTATGACGTGTGTGATACTGTAGTTTCCTACAGACTACCAGAGCATTGCTGGTAGTCTGTACACAATAACTCTTTGTCTGGGAACTGGCTTTGTTTTGGCCAACAGGGAGAAAAGAAACCAGAGAAAACAGCAAATGCTCCTGACTTGCATTACAATGTGTGATTAAGTGCGTATGGAGATCGTGTGTGTCGAGGGGCCACTGTGGTAGCTGTGGTGTTCTGTGTGCGGATAGGAAGTTGTTTAGAAACCAAAATAGAGAGATGAAAAGATGAGTGAATGTTTCTCCTCCCTGATATTTCATATCAGCAGTAAAATCTGAGACAACTTTTGTCATAATTCCAATGCATCACAGGCAGCACAATGGACTCACTGTAAACCAGGATGACTGAAACCTGGCTCACAACGATTTAAAGAGTTAAATTCTCTGACAAGTCCTGTACGGATGAAGGATGTGACATTGGAGCACCTGGAAATACGTTAACCCCCAGGTAATAGGTAATTCAGGTAATAGAAAATGACAATTCTTAATAACGATTCAATGTAAAAAATGAATGAAATATGAGATAGGATATGAATCAAATTGAGAGTGCATTGAAGAAGTCTTTATGGCGATGCAAACTGGCCTTTGGCTCAAAGGAAGGTATTTCATATCAACTAGTGGTACAAGTGCACATATTTGTAGCCTATAGGCAGGACTATAGGTACAAAGAGGCAACACAATTAAACCAAGTTTCTAGCTCAGTGAAAACTCATCATCTGATTGGAGGGTCCGTCTGACACCCACCCTACAGTACTGTTGTCTAAAAGCCAGCCTGTAAATGTGGGAATCCATTAGAAACAATAATTTGTTTCATGCCTGACTGAAATGAGTAAATAAATTAGAGCCGGTCTAAAACTTGGCATCAAATAGTCCTAATCTCTGGACCAGTTTCTTTGGCACGATGCTGGACTGATATCAATGTGCGCCTGTCAAAAGGCTTGGCTCACACACTCAGTTTGACCTCTAGCATGCCTGACTGATACTGATATACTGTGGAATCATCAGGCCCTGCCTCAGATCTGGCTGGCAATGATCTGAGTCAGTGTACTGCAACATTCTATCCATCGTCCAAGAGTCTGGCTCCGCACGCTTTAGGAAATAAGGCCAACCTCCACCAGCCATCCACGTTCCTTCCTCTGTTTAACACACCATCAGTGTGACTCTTTGCTCTTTTATTTTTGAATCCCCCCTCAGACATAATTCACTTCAGTTACGTCTTTGATATTTGAACTTAGAATGGTGTTTATTTCAACTGCAGAGAAATCTATCCAGAGGCTGGAAACAAGTGAGGGCCAGAGGCCATCTCTAAACACACCAAGGAAGGGCAGCGACACAACATACACTGCATGCAGGCGAGTAAACACTGAGCGAAATCAACCAGCTGTCTGAACATGCTGAAACATATTTGAGGTGCCAACCATATTTCCACGCCAAAAGTGAAAAGAAACCAACATTTTTTTAAACAATAATCAAAGCTTTCTGCTTATGTTTTTAAGGAGAAAATTTAATATTTACTCCATCGTGTAAAACATTTACATGAACTAAATCACTATTTGCTGTTGTTTTTCCTGGGTAATTACCATTAAGGCCAATTGTTCCACTTTCCAGATTTGATTCAGGAAGAACTGGATCCAGTTTGAGCGGAAACACGCAAGGTTCACTGATTTAACGCCATCTGACTTGCTTTCAACCAAAGCCTTGTGTTTAGAATTACACCTCACTCCCATTTCCATTTGTACTACACACTCGTGGAAAGGGTGGCAAACAAACAATAGGTATTTATTTATGCCAAAGAGATATTGTAAACTCATGGTGGACAGAGTTTGAGCTGGACAACTGAGTAGAAACATTTCAATGAACATAACATGATTAGACGTATTAGTGTGTGTTGCTGCAGCAGCTGTAGAGACAAGGAAGGGACTGACATTCAACCCAAACAACAAACATCTTAACTAAATAGATTTAAAGGAACAGTTAACAATTTTGGGACATACACACTGTTCTGTTCACACTGTTTATACTGTTATTTTTCCTTTCAGCGTTGGTTTATGGAGTATTTGACAGATGTGTGTCATCTCTTAAACCTTTGTTTCACTGAACTGGCTTCACGGATACATTTTCTGACGGCTGGCTCCGTTAGAAGGCCGGGCTTTAAGGCTCAAACAGCTTGCAGCAAGCTAGAGTATCGGCAAGCTTCATATGTGATCATCAGCCAAGACAGAGAGCCGTGCGAGGAGGCAGGAATAATAGGGACGATGAGATGGGCGACATCTGGCTCTCTTTGTACATGAATTCCCTGTTCACTCATGCACTTTGTCACATACACACACACACACACACACACACACACACACACACACACACACACGCACACTGATGATTTTAGCTAAAGTGCAGAAGCACTCAGGGTTCTTTCTGTTTTAGAGAGTTATTTCTGTTCTGCGCTTACTAAACCAGTTTAATGAAACATCGAGTATAACCGCCCTGCTGGAAAGTTGAATATGAATTGATGTATGCTGCACATTTTCCCAGAACAATTCTTCTACAGATATGGAGATGAAATGTTTGAATCTAAATCAGTTTATTTCCCTCGGTTCAAAGTCCTCCTATAAATCCTCTCTGAAGACTCACAAGATATAACTCAAAGGTATTCTAACTCCATGAATCACAGCTAAACGTATCTATGTCTTTTGTTTTACTGGGAAAATGACATGACATTTGAATTCCACTCTAATCTGAGAAACATTGTCACCATTGTCAACATACTGTATCTGCTATCCTGCTGCAGCACTGCATCACAGTGACATACACACTGATTGTTTCAATGAATAGATTTCATTTAAACAGTTAAGTTTCTAAATGAAAGATCCAAATGCTGAAGCGATAATAAAAGCATTCTTCTCTCTCTCTGTTAGTCTGACTCTCAGTGTTTGCTGACAGTGGAAATCTGCAGCTCAGTGAACAGATCGGACTTCTGGATCATAATTCATCTCTCACGTCTTTCTGGAAGCCAAATAAACTGTCACGTTCGCAGCATAACCACTGTGTTTGACAAGCCTGAATGATAAATTAAACATACCGATTAAAGGTATATATGTAAACCTATTAAAGATAGATATGTAAAAACGAGGTCTGATTCATGACTCGCTGCACTTTTACAGGTGTGAGTTTGTAGAAATGTTTTGGCAAAGGAAGCAAGATGTAAAACTTGCTTGTTTAGGTTAGAACAAACACTTTTTATAGAACAAGAGGTGCAAACCCTAAATATCTTACTGCAATAAACGCATTGTATCCATACATTTGCATCTATACTGTATGTATATGTATATACGGTAGTATAATTGATCAGTACGAAATCAAGTGTCATCTATTTATAAAAAAAGAAATAAGCTTTCTTTACGCTTTTGTTCAATAGTTTCAGCAACGTTTTCTGTTCCAATTTCAGTGATGATGCAACAGCAGTAAAATAGAAAATAAAAATGTCTGTTCAGGTTTGAGTCACCACATTAACAGTTGATTTATGAGTGTAAGAAGGCTTTAACATATGTTCTGCAAAGAGAGAATTCTGGAAAAAACACAAAAATTGTACACATATCACTTCAAGTCATATATTATCTTCTAGAGATTGAAACTGCAGCATAAATCAAAATGAAGCGATGAATGTAGACCGTACAGTGACTAACCTTTCACAAAACATCAATTACCCGGAGCAGAATACCACTCAAATACGGAAATAACTTTCAACTTTATGCTATTTATTGTCTCCAAAACGCCTCACCTCTTTGGACTCGCTGCTGGCAGGTCCCAGCATGAGAGAGTAGAGGATGTCTTGTCCTCCCAGGAAGAGGCGGTCACGGTACTCGTCCAGGAAGACGGCGGTGAGAGAGAGCTGGCCATGGTAGCCGCTGAAGATAGACGACCTGTTGGTGGACAGCAGGTCTGCAGAGAGAGAGCGAGAGATAGAGAGAGAGAGAGTCATGAAGGTAGGAGAGGCAGATATAACAGGTGTTTGTGTGAGAGAGTGGAAGATTTTTGAAGCGGTGTGAGTGTCTCATCGGTCTATCTGAACTTGAATTCAACCCGGTCTCTCCCACTCCTGCAGTTGTTGCATCAACCTTTTGACTTTAAAGCTGCTGCAAGATCAGAGAGGAGAGCCAGGTGTAGGCTGGTGTGTAGACAGACACTGACACATGCTCACTTATATGTGTGTATCGTGTGTGTGTGTGTGCTCTCATGAAGTTGTGCACTTCAGTAGCTTAACAGTTGAGGTTTTCAGATTGTTCACTGGATTTAAATACATATGTGTGTGAGAAGACGTCTTCGGTATGCCAGACTCTCAATGGAGTCTTTGGGATGAATTGGTTTTCCGTCTACCTCTCATCACTCGTCTGTCGCGCTCAATATTCCTCTCTCACTCTTTCCAACACACACACACACACTGTGAGAAAGTAGGCCGAGTCACTCAGCACTCAGTAAGGGTATTGACTGAGTGAAGCACAGGGGCAGCATCACCTTGTCCAGCATCACCTTGTCCATCACTGGGGCCTTGCAGACACACACATATATGATCTGTTTTTGTTAGAAATCTCTGTTTCTCAAACTCACAAGCTTCCACACACACAGACCTGCATACTCTACAGTACAGGACTGCAATAACACACACACACACAGATAGACAGTGCATTACCAGTGCAGAAGAAACTTTGACAGTAAGTGGAGAACACTTTCAACAGTTTAACATCGATCATGTTTTCTCTGTGAATACACTCGTTACCAGCAGCCAAATCAAAACCTGAACCAGCATCTGGTGAAACACTGTCCTCCGCTGAGGCCGACGCACATCAAAGCCTTTTACTGTAAATGTTGTTACACAAAATCCTCTGTAGATAGATAGATAGATAGACTTTATTTCAGACTCTGGGTCCATACAGGCAGATACATAAAAAGACAGACACAAACAATGAAAGTACAGAGGCCTAGCAATGCCTTACAAAGAGACAGCTGTACCAATGTCGCCACAGCTGGGACTGGTAGCGTGTGGTGCTAAACCTTAAAACAAGTATGATCCCATTTACAGAGTCATTCAGTCGACAGATGAATTTGTACATGAGATTTCTTAAAACTGTTTGGAAAGTGTTGACTCGTGCAGCCACAAATATTTCACTGGCACTACTCCATCTCGCTCTCTTTAACAGTATTCTCATGGCGTCATTGTACGCTACTTGAAGTCTCTGGAAACTCTTTGTTTTGTAGTTTGACCACAAGTGTGCAGTGTAGAGTGGAGTACAATATGCTCTGAACAGAGACATCTTCACTCCATCTGTACACAGACCAGACTAACGTGAGAGACTGTTTGCTTGTGCATACATCATACGACATTGCCTGGAAATGTCGTTATCATCAGACATGTGTTCTGTTAAAAAATGACGAAGATATTTTACTTCACTACAGACACCAAGATTATTGTCAGACAATTTGAAGTCAGGGAAGTTTAGACACTTGTCCTCTTTAGTTCTACAGATCAGGATAGCACTCTTACTGGCGTTGTATTTGATGTCATGTTCCACACCGTACACAGTACATATAGTGAGGAGCTGCTGAAGACCAGCGCTAGAAGGACTAAAGATCACCAGATCATCTGCATACATGATGTGATTAACCAGAGTATTACCCATCATGCACCAGTATTACAGGCTTTCAGTTGCTTGGACAGATCATCAACATACAGATTAAACAGAACTTGTCTGACACCATTGCTAACCCCAAATGGGGCTGACACACTTTTACCCCATTTTACTTGCATACTCTGGTGCGCATACCAGTAAGCCAGAATTCTCACTATGTATGTGGGGACACCTCTTTGGCTCAGTTTAAAAGTAATTTCCTATGATTAACACGATCCAAAGCTTTGGAGGCATCAATAAAACACATAAGAAGTGATGAGTTTTGACCTCTGTATTTGTTTACAGTTTCCTTTAAGGCATATATACACAAGTCAGTGCCATGTTTGGCTTTGAAGCCGAACTGGTTATCTGTGGAGGTGATGAAGTCCTGTATTCTGTCCAGCAGAATTCTTTCTAGGACTTTTGACAGGACGCTGGCCAAAGCAATGGGCCTGTAATTCTCTAGGCTACATACTTTACCAGCTTTGTTTTTAATGACTGGCACAAAGAGAACAGACAGCATTGAGTCTGGTAACAAGCCGTGAATCATGAAGCCAGTAAAACAAATAGCGAGGAGAGGAGCTAACCTCGAACGAGCATATTTAAGGTGTTCAGCAGTAATATGGTCTAAGCCACTTGCTTTGCCTTCAGACAGTTTATTGATAGCTTAGTGCACCTCATATGATGTAATTACCATTCACTCATTACTCTCAGAACTGTCCACGCTGTACAAATCACTTTTGATGCAGTTAAATAAGGTGCTATAATGCTGTCGCCATAACTCAGCAATGTTGTCTGTTCCTGAAATTCCATCTATAGTGCATGGTAAAGATGTTTTACAGTTAAGAGCTCTCACTTCTTTCCAAAAATCAACTACGTTGTTGCTTAGCAGCTTCTTGGCCATGGAGTCAGCCCTCATGGCTTGATCATTCTTGCAAATGAAGCGAATGGCATACTTATATCTTGCATTGGTGAGCTTCTTGTACTCAAGCTCTGTTGTAGACATTTATAAGGGGAATAGTTTCTTAAGAAAGATTTAAAGCTGCTGGCAAGAGACTAATGAGCAGACACACGGGCAGGAAGACATTGGGGATGCTCTGTGGGGAGAGAAGGAGTTGGAGAATTGAAGATAAAGTTGGACGGGGAATGGAGGGGGAGTGTTGTGGCTTTTAGCGGCTGGTAAAAGTCAGAAAATAATGAGTAAGAAGAGAGATAGGCGGGCAGAGAAAGCCACAAGACAGACAGAGATTGTAGAGACGTATGATGGGTTTATTGAGACCGACGAGCAAGATCAGCTTCAGATCTGTTTTACATTAAATGCTCGAGATCTGTGCCATTGAATGATATGCATTTTCATGCCAAATGTTTTATTTTCTCAGTGCAGTTTGAATGCAGTCATTATTGTGACATTTGACAATGAACAATTTGCTAAATGGTTTGGTGTTTTTCAATGAAAGCTGATATATGTACAATAACCGCCAGGCACAAATGAAACATTAACACGCATGCACTGATACAGGCAGACATGTAGAGGCCCGGATGTCACCGCTGGAATAAGTGTTTTCATGTCACAGTTTATCAGCAGAACATGCAGGCAGCTCCACACACCGTCAGCTGATGACTTCCTGTCTCAACAAGTTCAACTTTTTCCACGCAGCTCTGAGCCCTGAGATGACCTCTGGCAGGAGAGTGAGTGATGAAGAATGACGAGTGACGAAACTGTGTGTGTGTGTGTGTGTGTGTGATGGGTTGAACGGGTGGTTTTGTGTGTGTGCTGAGACCCTCAACAGATACTGTAGGTTTTAGACCTAATGTTCACGCCACACCTCTTTGTTTGGACAGGACAGATTGCAGAAGATGGATAATGTCAAATGTTTCAGAGGGTTGGGGTTGGAAGTGAGCAAAAGAAGTGATCATGTCCTTTAAAACTTTCATAACTTTAGGGGTGTCTGGTGGTATAATGTTTAAGATGCATGTATCACGTTCAATTCAGGCCATAAATGTCTTCACCAAATTTCATGACAATGCGTCCAAGAACTGTTGAGACATTTCATTCAGAACCACAAATGTAAACCTCATGGTGGTGCTGAATGAAAAGTCAGGGTATCACCAAAGTATGTAGGATTCATCCTCTGGGGACCGTGAATGTGTCTAGAAAATATCAGGGCAGTCCATCAAATGGTTGTTGGACAAAAGATCAGTCTGGACCAAAGTGGTGGACCGACAAACCGTCTCGAATCCAGTTTTTCTTCATTCTTTCTATTGTATCATGTAAATCAGTCAGAAGTATACACAAATCATCCTCAAATAACAAAAGAAATGTTCACGCATAAATACCACAGCCACTCACACACACAGAGGGTAAAGGTGAGCTAACAGCTTCCATCTGCAGCTTGTTATCACTCCGGCAGCTCATCGCCTCACCGTGGAAACCACACCACTGTCTCACCTCGACTCTCACTAACCGTTCTCTCCTGCTGTCAAATCCATCTTCACATCTCTTCCGTCTCTCCGTTTAACCTCTCTCTACACTCCATCATGCTCCGTCTCTTCTTTCTATCCATCTTTAACTTCCTCTCTTTCCTTTCTTGAAGTTAACTTCTAAACAGGTCTTCAATTTCATCTCTCATGTCTGTGCATGTCTTTTTGTCTCTCTCCCTTCGCTGCTAGATATTTCTCTCGTCTCTCTCTTCGTCCATCTTGTGTCCTAGTAGGAGCCTATATACATCTACCAAATCCCTAAAAGCCTCCATATAGGGAAACTTCTACATCTGTCTGCAATGTGCTTAAAAGCAGTGAGCCGACGCTGCATTGACAAACAGCCAAACCGAAGCGACACGCGGAGGAGCATCTGGTTTCACTGCAAGTGTCAAACCTCAGCTATCGCAGCGTGCAGTCTCAACCACTTCAAAGATTGCTTTGCAGTCATTTATTCTGGGATGTGTTTACATTGTCAATGTTCCGCTTAGTCAGGCTGAGGCGTTCCCCCGGTGTCTGTCAAATCCGAGAGTCAGACGACTCAGACTGTGCAACATCACTCACTGCTGCTGTCCAAACTTTTTGCTGATTTGCATATTTTTGTCAGGGAGCTTACATGGTTCTTTCATCACCCAATGACATGTAAAATAAACTTCTGATTAAAGATTTTTAAAAAAGATCGAGTGTGATGAAACTGAGGGCAGGATTACTGCAGAAATGTATTTGGTTAAAAAAAAAAAGGTGAAAATGTTACAAAGTAGACATTCGCTCAGACAAGTCTGGAAAATAAACAAATATAACTGAGCAGAGAATGAAAATAGTTCACTTCCAAATCTCATGCTGACACCTCGAATGTACAAATTGGGCACAGGCAGAGAGTAAGCTGTGTTAAGCTGCAGACACGCGCACACACACACGCATGCATGTAATATAGGCACATACGCACACACAATAGTATCAGTGTTATCATTGGCTCAGTGGGAGAGGGGGACACATATGAAGCCTATTAGGCCTGCGGTGCTACAAAATGCATACCAGAAACACACACGTACACACACACACACACTATCATGAATTAAAAAGGCCCTGGTTCAGTCACACCTATTCCCACCTCAGCTGATAAAACTCACTGACAGTCCGCTATCTCCAAATATTGTTTTGTTGACATTTTCTTTTCACATACTGTGAAACACAGACGCACAAACACACATAAATACCCATTAAACTCATTACACCGCTGCTTCCCAGCGTATCATTAGAACTCAGCCGTATATTGTTGCAGCGTGTCAAGTATTTCTGGAATCTGCCGCATGCACAAAAAGGCATCTGCTTCTCCTCCTCCTCGCCCTCTTCTCCCAGGTCTCATATTCCTTCACATCTTCCTCAGTTTGCCGTTGTGGTTTGTTGTGACATGTGCATCAGGGCTTCATTATGGATGGCTTTCTGGCCTATAATTTTACTGTATTTGCTGTAGTACAGAAAAATAAGAAAATGCAATGAATAAATCATGCAAACAGTTATTTTTACTGTACTGTTGCATTTATTTGTATCAAGATAAATGTGACAATTTCTCTTTATGTAGAAGTTAGGCCACATCACTCCTATCTAGATATCATCGTCAATGTGACCATGTTAGCATGCTGATGTTTAGCTGCAGCTTTGGCTCGTTTCTCTAAACTCTTAAAATCAAGTCCGGTCTAACTGGCATTGAATTCAACCTCTCATATTGTAAACTCTTCTACAAACGATTTAGACAAACAGAAACGATGGTAACCAAAGACTCCAAATAAACTGGGACGATTTTGTTTTACAAGCTCATTGTCCCCAGCATCTGACTCCAAGAGGGGTTTCACGTTTTGTTTGAGTGACCATTGTGAAGTAGGTCACAGTGGTGAATATTGGTTCCTCTTTTGTGTAAAAGGCAACAGCGGCAGATGAAGGAAGGCACAGCTGCAGCCTCTCAGAGCACCGAGTTGACTGAATAGCAAAGAGCAGACTCTCACACAAATAGTTTGAATTGATTATAGTTGTCTTTTCTACACTGGAAACTGGTGTTTCTTTCTGATGTTGTGTACATTACAAACATGTTGCAAGTGCATCTATTGTGGTTGTACTTATGTCGCTGTATTGACGTTTCTTTCTCCAAAAAGATTTTGAAAGAGATATTTTGCATGTCAATATAGCTGCACATCAGGCTTCTATGTCATCACTATTCTATTTCACTTTTATACTACATTGTTTTATAGTATATTATATGTGATATAGAAAGTGTTAATTCACAGCTATAAGTCCTCCACATATCTGTTTCCACTGTTTAAATTCACAGCGATGTGTCCTGGCAGAGAGGCCAGATAACTCGTGACAGAGTAAATCCTGGGATTTCCTGCCAACCTGTTACGGCGCCTCACTGGAGATGTCATTTCCCCCCCACGCAACATGCATTCTTAACAGACTTGATCATGTGATAAAACCATGAGAAGTGAGATGAGCGCCAAAAAGAGAGCGCACACAACAATCTAGTGACTTTACGGTGAGATACGGTCTCTTTTTTATTTCTTAATCTTTCTCTCGCACACAACAACTGATATTATTCAAGACTTCTTCTTCGTCTCAGGACCCGATCTTCTGTGCCGGGCCAATCAAAACACAGCACATGGTGTTACCTCATCGCCCTCGATACTCATCAACCCTGACCCCCCTCTGTCTCTCTTTTCTCCCTCATCATCTCTCCCTCCCCTTTTTTCTCGCCACATTTTCCTTTCTCCCTGACGGACAGTTGCTTTCTTTCCATCCATCTTTTTCTTCCATCCACTGTCATCTCTTTTTTTCTCCCTTTTTGAATCTACTCTTACGCCATTACTCACCCGTACCACACACACCTCTCCCTCATTTTATCTCTCTCAACCAAAATGATCCACAACATGCCGACTCCTCTTAACCCGAGCTTTCCTCCTTCCTTTTCTTCATCCCTGCTTCTTTCCTTTCTAATCTCACCCTTCCTCTCTTAACCTCAGAAACATGTTATCCTTCCTTCTCAACCTTGCTTCATTTCACTTCATCATTCCTACGGATATTTCGGTCTGAAGAAAGTCCAATGCTATTTCATTCCCTCAGTCTCTTCTTAAACTCTGTTATTATTTTACTCTCATCCCTCCCTCCCTAAACGCCTCATCCGAGGCCTCCAGCGCTCTACAAAATGTTCTGTTGGCTGTGTTGCCTAACACACACACACACGTTAATTGAATCCAGCAAAGTGCAGGCACGCATTTTATTAAATTCTTCTTCTTTGAGTTTAGTCAAAGCTATTAATTGTTTTTTTTACATAAAGTCACATTAATTCATTTGTTTATTTTGTGTTTCGAAACCAAAAACAGCAATTACTTCACGATTCAATTATGGGCTAAACGAAAGCACATGCAGCTGATGCCCTAATCGGCAGCAAATACACTGAATACATGGGAGGCCAGTGAGACAACTGGTTTCAATACACATCGGCAGAAGCACCAGAGTATTCACACACACACACACACACGCACGCACACACACTGCACAGAGCTTTTCCACTGGTATCAGTTAACGCTGATGTTTGTTTGTGATTGCATTTGTCAGCTGCCGTCTATAGATGCATCAGTCCACATCGAGTCTCTAGTACTCGGCTCTTTTTGTCAGCAGCTCCGGTGGAACTAATTGATTCAGTTTGTTTCTGTGGAAGGAGGAGCAGCAGCTCAGTGTGTGTGACATGTCCTGCATTAGAGAGGGATCCCATCACCCCATGGCCTGTTTCTCGATCACTTTGCATTGGTTGTGAGCCAAAGTACAAAATGGCAAGACACTGAATTGGGGTTTGTATGCGTGTGTGCGGGCATGTTTAAGCCATCTTGTGGGAACATAAATCTGATTACACATTCACATTTTTGGAGACTCGCCTTCTTTTTGGGGACAATACGGCAACAAAATGCACGTCCCCGTGACTTACGGTAAATCATCATATTTAAGGGTGAGTACTTTGTTTAAGATTGGGTTTAGGTTTAAGTACAGGTTTGGGTAAGAGGTTAGTATTCGGCTATTAGTGGTTATCGTTAGGGTAAGTCTCCAGGAAATAAATTTAAGACAATGTCCCCAAAAGTCATGAAAACACGACTCTGTGTATGTATGTGTGTGTTATCATCCGGGTAGGTTTTCTATTCTGTTTTTCTTCCTCTCTATGCTTGCTGCTCTCTGCAGGAGGATCCAGCTGTACTACTGTGTATGTAATGCCTGGTAATCCTTTAATTTCTCCAGTGAAAAAATACACAAGCAGAGCTGATGATGTTTATCTATCTCATGGAGGGCGGTGGAGGGATGCTTCTCCCTCAAGTTGGAACAGCATGACTCGCTACAAAACACTGGCAAGGCATCTGCCATCCCAGCATCACGGCCCAGCATGCACTTGGCGGACACAGACGTACAGGAGGAGGCCAAGTTCAACATTAGTCCAACTGAGTACAAAGTTTTCACAAGGTGTTATTGTGAGACTGTGATTTGTTGAAAGTATTAAAAGCTTTGGGTGGACACGAAGAGCAGTAACATGTAAGTTATATACTATAGTTCAATACGTTGCACTGGTTTTCAATGATTGTTGGAACGTTAGAGACACTAGACGCTAACACAGGACAGGAGGCCATGAACACATAACACATCTAGGACTAAGCCTGGACCTCTTCTCTGATAAACAAAAAACATCTGACCTTAGTCTTGTTCAGTCTGTTATTTTGCCTTTGTTGTATAACAATTGGTTTTAGTTTGGCAAAGTTAAACAACAAAGCGGTACGTCAAATATCTCATATTTTAATTTCTATGTGGGGAAAACAGTATTGAAACATGTCATGTATCAGTTGCTCCGGGACTATAATTTATCTACAAACAAAAATATGCCTTCTGAGCCATTTCAAAGACGCTGTTGTCAAATAAAAATCCTACACGGAGAAGCTTTTAAATGGTATCTGGAGCTGAAATATAATGGAAACAACAGGAGCAGAACAGCAAAGACCAGCACAGACCAGAACAGAGAAGGGTAGACAACAATGGATCGGATCGGTACGAGAGCGTAGGGTGGGTCAGACCTCCGGAGGTCTGCATCGAGGAGAGCAGTTGGGCGTGCCAGGGTGTAGAAAGTTTCGAGAAATAGTTTGTCAGGACTTGAACCCCCCCCTTGGTGAACATCCACTGCTGTGCTTTTTGCAACGCTCCTGTTAAAATGACGGCCCTCGCTGTGGAGTTGGTTTTTGGCTGGCCTCTTCGCACACATGCACATCTATTCTTTCACTTGCTCATGCTGGTCTCACAAGAGTGAACAGAGATAATGATTTCACAAAGGACGAGGACACAGGATACTCCCACAGTGTGCGCAAGACACACATACATACACAGAGACGCACACATCTCCCGTAACTCCAGTGTGTAAGTGGGGTACTTAGTAATCTACATGACAGATGGTCAAAGCCACATTGTTGGGACTTGAACCCTCAACCGTTGCTTCTCCAAGGGACCAGTGTCTTTCAGCCTTCAGGTTAGCCTCTCTCCTCCTTTTGTCCATCTATCTGTCATTCCTCCATCTCCTCCGCTGTCACTACTCTACCCTCCTGTCTTTCCTTTCCTTTTCCTTTTCTTAGCCCCTGTCCGTCTTTGTTTTTTCATCCATCTATCTCTCTCCACCACAGGTCCATGACCTCTTTTCATCTGTACTTTCATCTCTGTCTAATGCTCCCTTTTTCCTCTCTTCATTCACTCTTTCATGGATCCATCATTTGTTTTCTCTCCACATTCACAGATCTTTCATTCATTACTTCCCTCCATTTCCCTTTTCTATCTCTGTTCTTTGAAATGCATTGATGTTCCCTCTCTTTCATGGACATTCCCCTCTCCCATTCACCCTTCAGTCCGTTGATTCATGCCAGCATTAGGGGCACATGTTTTAATTCTCAGTGCAGTCCTGGTTCAGCCAGTTGAGCCTTGTAGAGGCCTGTGTGCACTGACCTTTAAGGGGTATCAATGCAGTGTTTATTTGGACATGTTTTGCAGCAGTGTTAAGCTGTTTGAGTCCAGAAGGGGTTTATCAGTCTATCCTCAGACTTTAAGGGGGCGTGGTGGGTGTTAGACTTATCTCCCAGGGGTAGCTATAGAGGTGTCAAGAGGAAGTGCAGCCTTACAATTTATTCTCTGTACTTTTTAGCTATATTTTAAGATGTTCTAGGATGTAAACTACCTCCAGAGACACCCATCCATCTAGTGACGGCTGAAGATCTTAAAGGATTAGGCTTATTATCTCTGTCTTATTGTCAAAAAATGTTATAATAAGACCATAACCCACAATGTCTTAGTACTTTCACACTCGCCTTTTTCTGCAGAACTCAGCCCAATGTTTTTAACAGATAATTCATTTTCTTAAACAGCTGTGCAGCATAGTTTTGTAGGAATCTAGATGGGAGTTTGCAACCAACTGGACATCTCTGTGTGCCAACTGTTTAGGAGAATAACAGCGAGTGACGCCAAAACGTGAAAAACCGAATGGTTTGTCCCTCATGGGCTACTGTAGAAACATGCTGGTGTTCTAAGGGGGGAAAAAACAGCCCCTCACTGTGGTTCTTAGCTTACAGACATCATTTTACAACTTGTTAAATGAGTTTGTCAACAGTAAGAAACAAGTTCTGTCTGCGTCGGCAGTCCGCAGTCTTATTTACATGCTTGTACTTCATGTTGCTGGAGAAAAAAATACAGTTGAAAAACCAACATGTTCCTGGTTCATTTCAAATCTGCTCTGCCGAGAAATAAGCCTCAACCTCACCTATAATGTAATTTCCTTTCGTATGTAAGAGAAACAATAGGAACAGTCAGCAGCTGCATTATTCGTTATCGGCACGATGACACTGTGGTTCAGCAAAAAGAAACAATCAAGGACAGATGTTCACATTCACTGTGTTAGTAAAGGACTTCTCATTTTTAACCTCTTCGTGGCTTTCTTATGCGTAGATTATTTATTTTGCGTCTCTCTTTTTTTTCATTATTTTGTTTCCTTTTTCTTTGTCTCAAAGATCACAGGCACATTTTTCTCCTTATCTCCCCAGCTTCCTCTCCATCTGAGCTCCCCTGATCTGGCCTTGTGTTTATCTCAATCCTTTTTCCAGCTCCCCACCTCCCACACATTGACATTCAATTCTCTCTCCACCCGTCTCTCATTCCTCCACCTGTGTTGTTGTCTGTGATCTGGCCTGGTCTGTGATCGGTCACATGAGAGATGCTGTTGACACGACAAACAAGTGACAGCTTGAGTCTACATCGGATGCCATTTCCCTCTCTCGCTCTTTGACAAACAATCACACACACAGTTCAATTCAAACTCACACTCTAAAGTGTCAGTACACACAGCTTTTTACATCAGAAGCAATACACACAGACACATTTTGCACTTTATACACTATATGTAACACAGTATGTATGAACGTCTACACATAGATTCACAAAAAAAATGCTTTATAGATCAAAAGCGCCTCCACACTAAGGCCTCAGCACACACAGTTATCTGTATCCAACCACTGTGGCTCTCTCTTTTCTCTCACACACACAGTCGTTCTTCATCATGCCCGCGTTACAGTAAACGTTACAGTCAGGCACAAATTCGAAGCAGCACTATATATATATATATAAATTATATTCAACTTCATAAAAATACATCTCTTAATCACTAACGCAGACAGCCGAAATCAATAAAGGATCACAACTTTCTTTATTTTCAGACTGTTTCTTATTATTCCTTTTTCTTCCTTTTATTAAACTATTTGGACTATTGTTCATGTACTGTAAACTTTAAATATTGGCTATAGAGCCTGCGGGCTAAAGACCTTACACAAACATTAGAAATTCAAACACATGTCAACCATTACTAAAACACTAAAACCTCTCTTCATTCTCATATTATTTAGAGCTGAAGCTTATATACATCCTAGTAAAAAAACATGTGCCTGAAAAGCCAATTGGCTTGGCTACTAGAACCTTCAAGTTTCTCCCTTTTGTTTCCTCTTTTTCTTTCCTTCATGGGTTTTAGATCGGTCCGGAGGCCTGGGAGCACTTAAACTAAACTCGGGGAAAAGCATGCGAGAGAGAGAGAGAGGGGCAGATTGCATTAAACGAGCTAATACGCAGAGCAGGGAGGGAGAGTGATGGATGAAAAAGAAGAATGGAGAAAGAAAAGAAAAGAGCTGAGTGACGAAAGGATGGGAGACGCCCTACATTTCAGCAGCCCTGGAGTCTCCAACAGACTCCCGGTGACAGATTACCCCGTTCCGCCTAAGAACAACCAACACCCGTCGATACGTACGCATCTGGGCCACGCCGACTGAGAAAACAAACTCATTAATTCACAGGCTAGCGAAAACAAACAGAACCTTTCACTCTGAGAACTAATGCAATCTGATCAAAATGGGACACTGATCTGTGCGTTGGTGTTTTCAAGTGCCCCCTCCCCCCCCCCCCCCCGCCTTTGGCAAGACAAAGTGAATATTGTATTAGACGGAGCATGCGCGGCTAAGGTCAGTGGGTGTTTTTTGTGCGAGAGAGCGCACACCAAGAGACTGAGGGAATTCAAATGAGTGAAGAAGCAGGCAGATTGAAGAAAGAGGAAGACAAATGAAAGACATACAGAGACAGATGGAGAACGGCAGAGAGAGATGCATGATGGGAGGTTGGTATAGATGCTTGGCAGAAGGCTGGGAGTGCAGCCAACCACACACACACATCACATACCTCGACGCCTCAATGTCACCCGGTAACACACGCACACACATCACACACACTGACTTTGGTTGTCAAGAGATTGAATTGCAAATTCATTTACTTTTTTATGTGAACTGGGATTTTATTGAAATATGTTAATACATACGTTTTTGAATGAAGCAAATTAATTAATGGTGAAAACAATTAGGAAGGAAGAACGATTAAATCAATTAAAATATTGTTGAAAGAAGATTCTCTCTAATTTTACCTTGATCTGTTTTTTCCCTGCAAATGACTAAATCAATGCTGACTGTGACGCTATAACTTAACATAAACAGATGAGAGTACTTTAATAGTTCGGAGGTAAATGGCCTCCTTCCTGTTTGAACTTCTACCCACTAATTGATTGAAATGAGATAATGACAGCTTTTCCTGTCGCTAAATTACGTCCACATCCTCCTGGGAATACAAGCGCCCTCTGGGCTTCTCTGGGTTGTAATGAAAGCCGGAGCGAGGAAGAGACACGCACACAGAGGGTAAAGAAACACTGAAGGGAGACGAGAGGAGTGAGAAATTACACTAAAGAGTGAGAAGATGGGACACATGGAGACATGAGGAATTATTTACCGTTGAAAAGTCAAACGGGAAAAAGAAAGACTTGAGTCAAGGGAGAAATTATGTGAAACAAGGCAAACTGTGGGGTCAAATCTGAGGTCATCTGAAAGGAAGCGAGAAATTGGTTGGTCACAAATGAGAATCTTACAAGCAGAGTTTCTTCCCACACTCCTCATAATGCTTGCAAAATGAAAGCGTTTTCTGATGGCAAGTAATGAAGAAAACTGGTTTTATATGGTGTAGTTTAGACTAAAGTGAAAATGGTGTCAAGTAATGCTTGAAAACGGTCACTAAAGTGCAGCGACTCACAATCTTGGGTACTGCTCTTGCACCTCTAGTGTTTGCCCAGGGCATGACTTTGTTTGTTCAATAAATGAGGCTCCCTCCACTCATCTACTCCTCAATTGTGTTGCAGGATTTCCAGAATGTTACATATAATGACAAAAAACTATTATTCAGTAAACTCTGTATGGCAAGGTTATTACATCTGACATCATCTCACACTAAACTTAGTCTCAGGGTATCATGCACTGATACAACTAGAACATCACATTTGGTCGAAGAGAGGATAAAATATGATTGTCTTCACATTTCTTCACACCAAACTCCCACGACACAAAAGTGTTACAGTACATGTTACAGACAACACACAACCTTGTAAATTGAATCAACCCCATGGCCTTGATCTTGCGCCACTCACACAACAAATGTAACATTTCAAGCCTCACTTCTTCTGGGCTGGATAGCAAAGTGGTAAATTGCCATGGCAGTGGTAGTTTATGTTTTGGCCTAAAGGGGCAGTGCGAGAGGAAAGCTCATTGACTGTTAATAAAGAAGGGAATACTTCATCCTCTGGGGAGCATCATGAATGGAAATGTAATGGTGATGTGTCCATTAGATTTTGATATTTCTTGTGCACGAGTGAATATTGTTGCCTGATGGTGTCACTTGCGGAAAGGTTAAGGGTCACCTAAAGCTTTACGTTTCCTCCTCTGCAGGAACATGAATATGAAGTTATTAACTAACCCGCTAACATGTTCATCCTTAAGCCCTGTTGCTAAAAACAAATATTAATAAAGTATAAAGCAGCCTATAGTTGGTGAAGAAATATATTGTAATGTATATATGCAGTCCCTTTGTTCTCTCTCATTTCTCTCTCCCGAGCAGTATTTCCAGTGCAGCCAACAGGAAGACCAGTACACTCAGCTGGTGACTTTTCTCCTGAAAACATGGAGCTGAACGGGAGGAAATCCTGTGTGATATCTATCGCTGATGATGATTGCAGAACCCGCTGCAGCCTGAGTGAAACTAAACAATGACGATGTTCTGGCACCAACACAGTCAACATCACTTAACACACACGCACACCCACACACACACACACACACACATTGTGTCCTGCCCTGCCTTATTCACATTAAACCTGCAGTGAGTCATGTCCAACAACAGGGTTCAGATTAGAGAGAGGAGAGAGGAATGGGATCCGGCCAAAATTATACTGTATATGGCAATGTTTGAATTTCAGACGTTTTGGCAGTAAAAAGCCTGTTATCAAGCCCACAACCTATAAAAGCAGTGTAATATACTTCCAGTGTTAAAAAAGGTGAAAGGTCATTATCATAAGGTTACATAAAGTGCAAAGGCTTATATGGCATTAGAGGTTATTTTCAAAGTCCTGTGTTGTCAAGTCTTTAATGACATAATGCTAATCACCATAGCTACATCCATACACCGCAGTGTAAACGATGATTATGTAACATTCTTCCTCGGTATTTCCGTTGCCGCTCCTAATAAACCTTTTTATTGAGACGATCGCACCTCGGTGTGTCCCACGCGATGAACAGAGCGATGAACTCCAGCCAAAATCTCCTCTGGCGGGACACCCCGCCTTGCGCTGCAGAGCGCTTTCAAACTGGAAACCAGCAAATCAACGTGCATGCGTGCATCCTAAAACACATTAACCCCCCAAAAAACAGTAGCCACAACATCGACCTGGATTTAACGGCCCCAGCTCGGACCACCGAGAAGAGAAGACTTATAGTTTCAGATACACATGTAAAAAATAACCCTAAAAGCGCACGAAGAGAAGGAAGACCCAAAAATGCGAAGCACGAGATGGACAAATCACGGACAAATCACCAATTAATGCCACCTGCAGGGCGCGCGGGCGCATAGAAAATGTGATATAGCGAACAGCTGCTTGAACATAGATATATATAGATGATTACTTAATTACCTTTATATGATGGTCTCAGTCGCGGTACATTTAACTTGGTCGATGAGACGGTGGCGACAAGTAGTGCGACGAGAATCATGTTGAAGAAAGGTGTAAATCCCTCCATTCTGCTGAGGAGATGCCCTCCTGCTTTTGACTGATCCTAATTAGACTGTGAAATAGGATGCCTACAATCAAGCAGTATATTCCAAGACAATTTAAGGGGGGACAGTTGTTGGATCCTTGTTCTCAGTTAGAGTGGCAACATTTGCGTTTTCAGGTGGAATTCCCCCGGTGCGTAATCGGGTGTTTGACCGAACAGCTGCGTCCTCTCCGCGGAGTGAGTGCCGCTCTGCCCGTGCTGATGAGGTGATTCACTTACTCCGCTCCAAAGGCTGACACTCTGTCAGATCACTGCCCAACAGAAGTCTGTTTCAGTCAGAGAGACAGGGAGAGAGATACCACGCCTTAAGAGAGAGAGAGAGAGAGAGAGAGAGAGAGAGAGAGAGAGAGAGAGAGAGAGAGAGAGAGAGAGCAGTAGCGCTTCAAGTGACCTGCCCCTCTTTTACGCAGACTCCCCAGGCAAGGCGCACTTGGAGGCACGTTCTTACAGATGATTCATAGCACCATTTCAACATCTAGTAAAGTGCATTCATCATTTAGCTTTTATAGAGGCCATTTATCACAGTATATATAATCCTTTAATACATAGTTTGTAACACATTATTAAGTGGACAGTAGGACATTTGAAGTGTACGAAGTAGTTGGCTACTACATCATTAAATAACAAAACTATGTTTTGTTGTAATCCATTTATTAAGTGTGTGTGTATATGCACACACAAAGAGGGAACGATATATATGTACTGTATATATTTATAATGATGCTAAATGAAGGGTGGGGGTTGAATCAAAGTTTTACCAATACAACAAATTCAGCCCAAGATATTCTGAACAGATAGAGAAAGGATAGCACGTCAGTGTTCTGAGGTTGAATTCGATATTTAAGGTAAACAAAAAACAAACTATAGAAAGATCCTTGCTCAAAAAATACTACCTAAACCTAAGTTAAAAAAATTAAATATATTTTTGTGTTTTGGGTGAACTGGCCCTTAAAGCAGGTCGTAGAGCACTGAAGAACACGTTTTCAACATATTGAAGACATCAAGAAGATATGATTTATGGGCTATAACTGAATGAAAAACATCTCAATCTCCACATTTCTCTCCACTGTGAGCCATGCATACTTGAACTCCCTTAATCCCTTCAGAGCCAAATGGGACGTGTTCAGTACTTTAATTAAGTAGTAGGAAATCCCCCCCCTCCCACACACACACACACAGAGAGAACCCTGTATGTGTCTGGTGAGTGAGAGCCACTCAAGGTGTCAGTGTTTCTGAAACCCAGAGTCCTTGCAGAGCATTTGTTTGTACCAAGAAAGAGGCTCCCATACATGTTTCATATACTGAGAGGCAGAAAATGGGGGAAGGAGTGAATGCTGGGTGCTTGAGATGACACTGTGTCTCTTGGGCATGTTGGGGACTTGTTTGTGACAGAGAAGGGGTTCCCGTGCACTTCAAGTTCTGGTTTCATCGAGAAACATTTGTCATGTCCAGGCAGATCAGTGTAGTGACTTAAAGAGCCAATTAGCATTGATTAGATTTCCACCTCTTAAGTTTTGTAATAGCTTTTGATTGTGATAAAACGTATGTAGTTTTGTTTTAGTATCTTGGAGAATCCCAACTTTGTAATTGTCAAACAACAACATATCGCATGTCTTGAATATACACTGTATAGTTTGGCTATATTTCAGTCAATTCATTTTGTTTTACTTTATGGGAGATCGAGGAGTGCCTTCAAAGTGCTATATGAAGTATTTTTAACATTAATACTGTTGGTGAGAAGCTGATCAACATACCTTTGTATGATGACTGCAGACAAATGAAACCACAGCGCTGACAACGGGTAGCCTCCGTCTCATTCCAGTGGTATTTTTGCTTCTTTAAATTAAGATCATGTTTCGAGTAAACACTGATGCGTACTGATGAAGTAAAGATGTTGCTACTTGTCCTTGTCTTCAGGCACATGTTTTTTGTATATTTTAGAGGACAGACATGTTCAAAATAATTTTTCCATCAGCCATTCTCTCGTTTCATTACATGCCATTGCCAGAAACTCTGAAATATTATCCGTGTTTACTGTTGGTTTGTCCCATGAAGCGATACAGCAGATTTCTAACAAACTCAGACACAGTGGTGCATGATGGTAAATGTTGTGAGTGATGTTTTTTTACAATACTTTGTGACAATTATGTTACTTGAATTATTAAGAGTTAAAAAATATGAGATAATAAATGTGAACGTTGATGAATCCAGATTGCTTTTAATCATTATCAAAATGCTTAAAAATAAAGATTATTCATTTCAAGGCAAAAATCAGATTTTTTACTGCAGTTTAACAGTTGCATTTAGTCTGTTGATTATACAGTACAGTGCAGTGCAGTGCAAACAAAACCAAATGTGGCTTTTCGCTCACTCTCCGTTATAAAAAGCATTCATCAAAAGTATTTAGCGACAGTAAAATTTGAATGATTCAAAAAGATTTGCACATGCATGTTGTTTTTAACGCATTTTATCCAAAACAAACAATTTCAGAAGTTAGCGACCACCTGTGATTGAAGTTGTTCTGATTGGTGCTTTTGTTGGAGTGAAGTGCTCTCAGTCCTCACGGCTCATGGTTGGACAGCACTTGTCTACATGCAGACTCTTTTTGAAGGACAAACAGACGTGGGAAAGCAGCAGAAGAGGCCACAGAGAGAGAGAGTGTTCAAGAGCTGAATTCATTAATCTGTCAAAACACCATCCTTGTGAATGAATGTTCCCTGGATTGTACTGCTAACTGGAAATGACCTGAGAGGAAGAAAGGCCTCTCTAACCGCACCGTTGTAGAGGAACATGAGGAGCATGGGCTGATTAAGCAAAATGAATTTACATTGCCGTGTTTTACTCTCTTTCTCTAGCTTTCCCTTTAAATTCCTCACTGTCGTAACCAATCAACATAATCATACAGGTTGCAAACTTGGTGCTTGCTTTTAAAAATCCAGCGAAGCATCTTTTTGTGTCTCAGTGTCGTCATCCAATCTCTTGAACAATGTAATTCACTGTGAAAGGAAAGCCATACTTCTCAGAATTCCCTCTGTTTAAGAATTGTACTGTCTGAGCGAAGGACCTTCTCTGCATCTCACAAAATCCTCCCGGGCCTGAATTATGCTCTTCAAGCTGTCAGTGGAGATGAAACGTAAGACCCACTTACCAGCATCTTGACATTGCGTCACTTTGACAAATCAGACTGGTGCTCCTTGAGTGGTGATTGGGAATGGCAGGGCAGAGGTTCATGAATTCACAATGTGGGCGGTAGGTGGAGAACAACTCTGAAGCAGACAGCTGCTGCGTTTGTGTGTGTGTGTGTGTGTGTGTGTGTGTGTGTGTGTGTGTGTGTGTGTGTGTGTGTGTGTGTGTGTGTGTGTGTGCCTCAGGGTTCATAAATGTTTCATCTTTCTTGGCAATAAGAGGAGAAACCTAGGATAGTGGAGTTGACATGAGTGGAGACACAGTCAAGGACAAAGTGACTCAGGAAAGTCAGAGCAAGTGGAGAGAGAGCCTGGAGTGCAATGCACGGAACGACAATAGCCGTAGTCCGCTCTGATTGGGAGGATGTGACTATTTCCAGCTTGTGCCACTGAGGACCCGGTGTGTGTCAAGCTCAGAGAAAATGAACACAATCCTTCATGTTTTCAACATTTTTGAAGGTGACTCCATTACATCAAACAGAGAACAATTAGATTCCGTATGCCTCTATTTTTATTTTATTTTTATCCTTTCAGGGAAATTGGTAAAACAGTATTAGTATCCTTGGAAAAACTGCACTGTCACTTTGAATTTCCCTTCATTTCCCAAGATTCTCTTGAGCTAGTTGCTGCAGCAGGCCCTTTTCACAGCAGACATTTTGACTTTTCACGATAGGAAAAGCACAGGTGTTACTCATCACATTATTAACAATGCTTCTGTTCTATTCTATTGTCCCAGTAAGTCGTGACAGCAATCCAACATGCATAATACCGGGACCCTGAAACTGAATCCGGTAAATGGCCATTCAGCCATCATTTATATTTTATTTACACCAACAGAAAAAGTTCCATTAGATCCTTTTCCTTTACAATGGGACCCAACACAAGAAATATCAGTTTTTTCTAGCAGCGTACAGTGAGTGTATTTGCTGTTTTACCGAGATGTCTCTGTCAAATGCTAAAATGTAGCAAAAGAGAAGCTAATGTGTAGCTAATATGTCAGAAACTCAATTCTGATTTAAATTGTGAGAACATGGTTTAATTCCAAAGCAAGGCCGCACATTGTTTGGCCTTTTCTTCAGGTTCCAGTCAAATGTTGCTGTTTGTTTTTCAGAAAACTTTTCACAAGGAGCCCTTTAGCAATCAAACACTGATTACATTCCATCAATTGAAAAAAAAGAAAAATAAATCAATTGAAAAAAAAGACTTTTGAAACAGCTGCTGCGTCTGTGTGTGGGGGGGGGGGGGATGGGGTGTACCGCCACAGTTTGGCCATATACTTCTGTTGCTATTCTTATGGTTTTTGTTTGTTTGTTTGTTATTTTGTAAGTTGTTTTATGTGAGGTTTTTGTTACTAATATGTATTCCACTCTAATACCAAATGCATACAGAGAACAAGATTAAGAACAGCTGAGTGGACATCTATTGGATGTGATGAAATATGGAGGCTTACAAGCCAGCAGTGATTCAATATTTAGATATTCGACTGGACTTAACGTTACCACTGCACAGATGTGTATAAAGTCACACCAGAAGGACCAGAGACCTCCATCTCTTTCCTCTGTGGATTTTCGGCCTTTATGAGAACTTTATTAGCTGTCAGGGATGTGCCATAAAATGTAAGAAATTCCAAAACAAACAGCTGGAATAATTTTCTCCTCCGTCATCCAAGTTTAGGAAATCGAACAAGAGGTCATAACTTTACTCTGGGAAGAACTGTCTACATGCTCCATGTGCTGCAGATGTTACCACCACCATCATTTGCACATGTGGTTCAGCCACACTATTGCAGCGGGGCTTTAGAGTGGAAATGTCATTCGGTCAGTCGGTTGGTCCAGAGTGAAATATCAAACATTGAATGGATTGCCATGAAATTTGGTACAGACATGCATGGTCCCCGGAGGATGAATCCCCTGAACAACTAATGACATCCCATCTCCAGCTGTACTTTCGGTTCACTGTAATTGATTGCATATTAGCACACTAAACTAATATTTGAACTCATAATCGTGTTATTTATTATTTTTTTCTTTTACTTTGAGGCAATAATGTTTTTTCCTACTGTTGTAGCATTTCACTTTTCCTTCTTTTTCTTTTCTTCGTATCAGAGCAGGAATTTTGCATCTACATTATTAAAACCACGATATAATGAGTTGCATTTTTTCAATATCTAAAGAAAATGTTATGTCAGAGAAACAGATAAAATCCATAATTTGAAAACATAACTCAGATGCAGCTCACCCAAAATAAGGAAAGAGACCTGTAACTAAAGTCGCCTCATACGATGAACCGAATATATACAGCTGATGTGTGGAAGTACATGAGAAGTTAAGAGGAGAGAAAAGAGACACACACACACACACACACACATTTGGTCTTTAACACATGTGGTCTGTGCAGTAAAGGGGGACATTTTAATTTGGTTGGGTTTGGGACCTTTGTGCCAGTGAACACACACACACACACACACAGAGAGAGACCGCTTTTGGGAGCTTTACATGCCCCAAGTTACAATTTAGACTGATTAGAGCCTGACCTTAGCAGTGAACTCTCACACACAGGACTCCTGCCTGTCCTGATTAAGATGTGACCCTGCCACTGACCACTGGACACTAAACACTCCCAGACCAGGATAAAACACAGCTGACGTACAAGAGACCACATGGGGACTTCCCATTATGTAGAAAAAAGAGAAAAACGAATCTGTGCGCATGAGGAAGTCATTTAGAGCTCATTTTGTTCACTGCAGTGCAAAAGTTTCTTACTAAAATGACATTTTGACCTTTGATACTCCTACGAAATATAACGTTAAATAATTAATTGCATCAGTTGTTTCATCTTCAGAACCCTTTTTCCTTGTTTCATTTGAATTATTGTTCAAATATACCGTCTGCATTGGTTGTATCTTTATTGTATTCCTTTAATGAGTTAATGCTCTTTAAATAGTGTGGGTGTGGTCATTTTCATACAAATGTCGGCACCATAAAAGTTCCTCATTGCGTGCATTGTGTGTTTGCTGCTGTTGCTCAACGGCTCCGATTAAATGTTTAAAAAATCCTCTGCCGCTGTGATGGAAATATTTTTCAATAACTTCAAAGTGCAAAGATAATCTAATACATAAGATGTCATGCACAATTGTTGTGTTATAAAAATAAAAAGTTGTTTAAATTAATATAAGTGGATTGTTATATCTTAACTCAATTACTGGCATTCATTGTACCATTGGAAACATTCTTAACAATTATTTCTAAAGTGTGCTTGTGTTTTGGCGTTTTTACTGCCTCTCTACATTCTCTCTAAGTGTTATGCCTCTCTCCTTTGTTCTTAGAGATGATTATCTCTATTTCATTTATAACTCACTCCAGAAACCAACTGGGTTGTGTCCTGTAGTGGGAGGAACAAAGTCAGGTCAGGAAAGACCAACGTCTCTATTCTGCTGCCAAACACCGACACGCTTACAAAAACACACACACACGTTGGAAGACTGTCCTGTCCCGAACACAATCTAAACAACATCTAATCCTCATTTTCAGTCCCATCTATAAATAGCTCCTTAAAGTGAGAACCAACCAAATATGTCTTAATTCCTCTGTGGGGTTGCTTCTTCTGAGGATACAAGCACAACGGCAAACCCAAATCCCAAATTGAGCAACCTCTCCTGTCTTCACCCTCCTCTCCCTCATCTGAATCATCCACCCTCTCTTTCCTCTCCTCTCCCCTGCAGTGAGCACTGCTTGTTTCCAGTCTAATGTATAAAACAGCTTGTGAGGAGACAAAATAGCAGTGACTTCCTTATCAACAGAAATGCCAACATAAATTGTCTTTATGGTTTATTGGGAGAAATGTTCCTGTATGTATTCCTCAGCACAAAATCATTTAAATCTCTGTTGCAGGAGTGCTTACTGCAGCAGTGATTAATGTAGTCCCTTATTATAAATGCTGCGTCGTAATAGTTAGCATAACATCAATATTTCACAACAAAGTCCTCTATTTGGGAAAAAACGCAAGTTGCTTGCCATATATTTCTATGTTTGCCTCTATACGATCGCTTTCACGCGATCCTCCCAGTGGTTCCAGTCGGTGCTGTCACTTATCACTGCTAACCATCGACTAGAACAGAAAAGACTTAAACAATAACCATTCAATTAAAGCAAACAGCCTGGTCGTGTGCGTCCACTCTGAGGACAAAGTGATGACTGTTGTGTGGTTCCTACAGCACGCCGAGGTCGTGACCCCGCACCAGAGGTTAGGATCCCTTAATGTGGTTGATCAGCATGATGGCGTCATTAACACTTACACACAGACAGACACTGGCCACGGTCTATAACCTCTTGACCCATGCATCACGGTGCCAGATGTTTATTTGTTGATTCCCTCCATCCATCATCACTGCCAGAGTGGAGGAGGAGTGTGTGTGTGTGTGCGTGCGTGCATGCATGCGTGCATGCGTGTGTGTGTGTGACTGTAGCATTATGGTTGCTGATTGATATGCTGTGTTGTCATTATTAAGCTCTAATAAAATTGTGCAATGTCTTCATATCAGGTACAAAGACAACAGCACCAAATGTCACTCTCGAGACTGGTGTTGCACCTTTATGTCGGTTTCTTGCTTTCAAATGTAGGTTTCTTGTGTGCCTATATACAGTATATTTCATCAATTTGTCTTATCTTCTTCAATCAGTGATTTCATACATCTCCCATAATTACTTTCAACAATCCCCAGCACTCAGCAATAATCACTGAACAGAGGAATATATATAAGAGGATGTCAGTGAGACATTCCCTTTGTGGACCTTTACTTTTTCTCTACAATGAGAGATTTCTGCTTCCAACAGAAATAATTGAAGGTACATCATCTACAGCTATTAATTTAGGGGATATTTAACCTTTAACAAGCATTTTGCTTTATATGATATGTTAGACCGTCTACTACCAACACTGGCTCTGTTGTTAAAGAGCAGTGATGCCACTTATTGCTGTATTTCCGGCTGTCTGGAAGTCACCTATATCCAAAACTAACAACTAAAGTGGATTGGCTGAAATAATGTTTTTCTGGGTTGCACCGCACATTTTTCCAACAGTGAGCAGCACACACTCCAGACGCAACACACCGCCAGAGGTTGACTGGCCAACTAAATCAAAGTCGCCAAGCATATTGACGAATGAAAACATTCAATTTAGAACAAACTTTTCACTTTCGATGAAATGAAAATTGTGAGCCAAATGTCTAACATTTCTTTTGAGATATGTTATTTGTCCTGGAGGTGATAAACACCAGCCCTGCTGCTGCTGCGCTCAGGCACCACGTTTTAAAGGCGGGCTGTTTAATGTCCCATAACCCTCACTGCGTAATGGTTTTAAAACCTCTGAAACAAGGAGAAACAAGGTGCCACCTTAAAATTCATGAGACATTCAATTTTCTTTCCTTTAAATTGCAGTCAATCCATCATCATTAAGGCTTATCAAAATAATCACCAAGCCATGTAAAACAACTTAAATAGTGCTCCGGCTGAGGTACGAGAACAAGGTGTGTGTGTGTGTGTGTGTGTGTGTGTGTGTGTGTGTGTGTGTGTGTGTGTGTGTGTGTGTGGGGGGGGGGGGGGGGGCTGAATTTCAGGAGCAGGACCACACCTCAGCCACTCGCCACTTCCGGCCACACTCCTATAAATACCTACCCACTCTAAGCCTCGGCACGCTCGCGTTTTCTGCACTCGCAACCGGAACTGCACTCGCAACCGGAACACCACGCAGAGGACGCCGCCAACCGCCATCGAGAGGGTCCGGGCAGCCAACCCCGCGATCTCCACCTCGCCGACCAGCTGCATCCAGCCGCCAGGATCTGACAATACGAAGAGATCTGACAATACGAAGAGTCGGACTCACTGCCGTCCTCCTGTTACTCACACCTCGGCGGCAGAGGGAGACCTCCTGACGTAGACAACGGAAACGTAAATCCAGCTCTCTCCAGACCCAGCTCGGGAACGAGCCTCCGACGACCTGGCTGCCCGGCACGCAGCGCCCAAAGACGCCGCCCTTCACTGTTCTCTTACACCACCTTTCTTCTGCCCGTACCTAGGCACCGGGTTGCCAGGTCTTCTTTCCTCCGTCCCCCTTTCTAAGCTGTCCCCCCCTCTAAACTGTCCCTTTACTATAGAAAGGAAGAGAGAGGAAGAAGAAAAGCAACGGAACGCAGCCACGGCACGACTCAGCCATGCTACGCAACGCTAGAACGCAGCAGCCAGAACGCAGCAGCCACGCATCGCATCCATCGCAGCAACGCAACAACGCAGCAACGGACCACAGCAAGCAGCAACGCAGCCACGGAACGACTCAGCCAGGCAACGTCGGAATGGAACGGAACACAGCAACGCCGGAACGGAACGCAGCAACGGCAGAACGCAGCGGCCACGCATCGCATCTACGCATCGCAGCCACGCAGCCACGCAGCCACGCAGCCACCGAACGCAGCAATGCAACACCGCAGCCACTGAACGCAGTCACCGAATGCAGCAATGCAACACCGCAGCCACTGAACGCTACAACGAATCGCAACAACGCAACGCAGCACGGAACGCAACAACGCAGCCACGGAACGACGCAGCCACGGAACGGAACGACGCAGCCACGGAACGGAACGCAGCAACGCCGGAACGGAACGCAGCAACGCCGGAACGCAGTAGCGACGCATCACAGCCACGCATCGCAGCAAGCAAACACGCAGTCACGCAACGACGGAACGACGGAACGCAGCAATGCAGCGCAACAACGTACCCCAGCAACGTAACGCAGCAACGCAATGACGCAGCAAGCAACAACGGGATGCAGCAACGCAGTGCAACGGACTGCAGCAACATAACGACGCAGCAATGCAGCAAGCAACAATGGATCACAGCAACGGATCACACCAAGCAACAACGGAACGCAACAACGGAACGCAACAACGGAACGCAGCAACGGAACGACGCAATGACGCAGCCACGCAACGCATCGCAGCAACGTAACGCAGCAGGCAACGGGACGCAGCAAGCACGGAACGCAAAGCAACAACGGAACGCAGGACGCCAGGGCCCCCCGCCGCCTACTTTCACAAAACACAGCAAGTGACCATAACCGGGACACCTGGCACCGGGATGCCAGTGCCGCCACCCCGCCCACTTCCAGCGACGAACCCACACAATTGGCCAACAACGATGCTGCTCCCTCTGCAGTCTTTTGGGGGGTTGTTCATGACGGACGACGTTGTCGTAGACCAGCCTCGGATCTGGCAAGCAGATGCCAAGTCGTTTCCCCTCATGCTATGAAATCGGACCAATAGTAGCCACGGCCATCACGTGGGGCCGCGGATGGCCCAGCAAGTCCATCCCTTAAAACTCCTGACAACCTAGCAGTCGGTTACCCAATCATCACATGACGCTGCGACACCCGTCCGCCAGGGCGCGTCCTCGATGCAGCTCACGTCTGGGCCACCGCAACGCCATGGCTTTCTCGTTTCCTATTCCAGAAGTTCAGCCCTCCTGACACCCGTCCAACATCGGTTCGGCCATATCCAACGCCGTCTTTAAACCCACAAATCCTCACTTGATCTTGCCGACCAGCGCACGGGCTTATTTTGGGGGTTCTGCAAGGCCCGGGAGCCGCAGTGGATCCCCAGCTAAGCCTCCCCCAAACCGCACCAGGCCAAATCTCCATCAACCATTCCTCAACACTCCAAACAACTGACGAAGGCTCGCTCCGGCCGAGGTGGGGGCCTAAGCTAGTGAAATGCATTTATACCCTTATTACTATGACTATAAAAGGAGTAATCTTTTTTAATATTTTCGACAAGGAAACTGAGCTGTTGCTGCAGCGTGAGAGCATGAGACCTGATCTCAGACAGACAAGTAATGTCAATAAAAAAGATCAATACCTATACAGGATGTTAAAAATGATCACAGTCGAGTTAGGAAAAATATTACAGAAAAGAATATTACAAATCATACATGGAAAATATAATAATTATATGATACAAATATGCTCTTCGAGTGTATGGAAAAACAATATCAACACAGCAGGATGTAAAGAAATGCCCTCATATTGACATTAGTTGATAGGTAATGTATCCACATGTGCATGTTTAGTAAATGTACATAACGCATGTATTCTTAAGTCATTACCCAAGAGAAAATTCTACGCCACAAGTTCTCTTATCTCTTGAATGTGTCGCTTAAGAATGAATTTGTTCTGACGGGTGGTTCTTGCAGGACTAGTGTGCTGCACAACACGTGAAAAGGCAGATGCAAAAAAGTGGAAACATTCATAACAAAGACAAATTTGCGTGAGACTATCACCCACATTAAAAAATATATCTATTATTCCAGAGCAATTTGTCAAACCATAACTTCATATGACATTTGACCAGTCAGTCTTCCACTAAATCATCTCCGTCTTTACTTTTCATCTCTCCATATCGTGCAGGTCCAGTGGTTGGCACAGTATAGAATACAGGGCAGAGTGGAGTTTGCATTAAATAGCAGTAACATTCCAAAGACATGCTCTTCAGGTGGGTTGGACACTTTGCTTTTAGACTCCTGGACGATAGCGGTAAACTGACGGTGATCTGATGAAGAAACACAATTCCATGTCTTCATGTTTCACTTTCCCACCCTCCTCTGACTCTCCTCTTTTCTCAGTTATAAATCCTTAAATCAAAGTCTCCACGCTTCGTTGACACTCAGTCGAGCGCCCCCGTCTTTCCTCTCCTCTCAAAAGGCAGCACCGCCCTTCGCTGTCGACAGAGCGAGCCAGCGGATGCTACAGAGCGTGCCCAGCGGAGCCCGGTTACAGCCCCCAATGGTTTCTGCCTGGCAGATCACAGCTTCACTGAAAAGTTCAAATGACAACAGTTTCTGAAGCTCAGCTCAGAGTCACCACCTCTACTTTTCCTGCCACAATTGACGCCACACTTTTTTGAACAGTTTGGCACTATTCGCGATGCGGATTTACAATGACAGCTCAATCAGCTCCTTTGTTGCTGTCATTACAGAGGCAACCAACAGTCAACGCTGCTTATGTTAACAATGTTTAACTGCTCACAATGTGACATGTTTTCTCTTTCTCTGACAACACAATTTTGCTGAGGACATTTGTATGTATCTCAGGGGAAAAGTTGTGGCAGAGAAGTAAACTAAGCGTGACCCTTACCCAAGGCTGGCAATATTCTCAGAAGAAACCTGAATTTGAAAGAAGCACACCGTTAGTTTTGATGTTATCTGTTCATGCACTTATTTGAGAGTAAAAAGGGAAAAGGGAACATATTTCCTTTTGTTTTTTTAAAGAGTTGACTAGTTTTATTATAACTCTGTGTATGTGAGCTCACCACAGTTGGCCGTTTCCTCGTCTGACTTTGGAGCCGGACTCAGAGCTGGATGCTGCAGCGTTTCGTGTTTTGCCATCACACTGACATCATTCGTCAATGTAAGAGGCAAGACCCAATGTAGTGGGGTTAGAAGTCAAGTCAAGCTGATATTGATAAAAGCTGCACAGTAAGGTGCAGGACTCTCTTTGGCCATTGAATATTAATATCATTATTATACTATACATATATTCAATGTTTATTTAGTTAAGTTACACTTCCATCAATCCTCGGTGTACTTCGGCTCAGCTATATGCTTTGAGCCTGAACGCTAACTTTAGCATGTTAGCATACCACTTCCATGAATTCAATGGCCTTGTGCGTTTACAACAATTACTAATTAACTGAACAACAATCAGCTCAAAAGTAATGCATGTTACATGTCACCATGTAAACAGGGTTTAGGAAAATGTGTCAATCATTTTGAGAAAACTTGGATGTTACGTGACAAATTGTATCATTGCTGTGATATGTTGGCTTCATATGTTAGCTTTAATGTTTCGTGTTGCACTTTTAGCTCTTCCACTCATCTGGCTCACTCACTTATATATCTGTCTTTCTCTAATTTGTTCTTTTGGGGCCAAAGGTTTATCTCCCGTTGTCTCCTTTTAATTTTGTTAAAGCAATCTTTCTTTCTTTCTCTGTCACTGCCAGCCTCTCTATGACCCCATTCATCTCTTGCTTCCCTCTTTCCTTTCATCACAAGCTAGCCCTCTGGTGTCTTCGGTGCTTTCTTCCTTCCTCTGTCTGTTCCCCCTTGTCCTCCCCTTGTTCTTTTATCTACCCACTTTCCTTTTTTTGTTGTTCTTATGAGCCTGTCTCAATGTTTTCCTCTTCTCCCATCTAACATCCACCAGCTCTGTCTGCCTTATCTGGATACACACACACACACACACACACACACACGTTTGTGGGAGCACTTCTGTCAATTGCTTTCTACCGTCATAGACATATAATCCATCTACTGTGCCGTTAACTTGCACTTGTCCACCTCATAGTGACTATAAAAAGCGGAATGAACAATGTTTGAAAGGCAACCAGGAATTAATTAAAGAAAGTGCTTATATAACTGAATGGTCAATATATTATTCATTTCATTTGTTGATTGATTTTCTGTTTCACCAGTATGTTTGTTTTATTTATATATATATATATATATATATATATATATATATATATATATATATATATATATATATATATATATATATATATATATATATAAATATGTGTGTGTGTGTGTGTGTACTTACCTTACCTTGCTTTTTCTTGTTTCTTTGTAAAAAATGAAAACACACGACTTGATATATTTGAAGTTTCCAGTTTTGTTATGTATATCTAAAACATCCTCTGCTTCTGTTGACACATCTAGCGTTTCTTTTCTTTATCTCTGATCTTTCTCTGTCAATCTCTTCTGTCACCTGCATAATTTGCTCCACATGGTGTCAATCCATTTAACCATCCTGATACATTACACTGTGTGTGTGTGTGTGTGTGTGTGTGTGTGTGTGTGTGTGTGTGTGTGTGTGTGTGTGTGTGTGTGTGTGTGTGTGTGTGTGTGTGTGGGTGTGTGTTTGTTGGGGAGAGGGGGTCACATTCAGACTCTGAAAGTGAGATGGTAAAAAAGAAATAAACTGCCATTGTGAGAACTTAAACCCTCAGTGATTTACAATAGGTGTCCAGTCCAATTAACTCGTCTATATCCTCAATTCACTCTCTTTCCCTCTCGCTCACATACACACACACTCCTCAAACTTTACTGCACCTCTCACTACACCTGAGCGACCTAGGTCACAATGTTTATAACTTGAGGTAAAGAAGGGCGGCGAGAGGAATGGCAGAGCAGAGGAACAGAAGTAAAGAAATGAATGGAGGTAAAAACTGGGATTTAATAGATGAAGTAAGTTTCTGCTCCCGTGCACAACTGATAACACAAATGGATGAACAGTAAACATTTCCTGATCGGTTTATTATCAGTCGTCATTTAACTTTTGTACCCCACCTACACCTTTCTCCAGCTGCTCCAGAGGTTTCCATTTTCGACTTTCTGTATCCCTGAGGTTCCAGCTGCCAAAGTTTAACAGTAACAAAATGTAGAGCGACATAAATCAAGTAAAAAATAACACCAAATATTTCATTCCATCGTTATTCTTCTTGTTCATTTTCTTAAATGATGGAAACAAACAGATCTGGGTTTCTGGATCAAAACAAGAAATACAATGGTGAATAATTACCTCAAAATGCATATTATTATTTAGCCCTTAAGGACATTCTGTATACCTTTTCTTAACTATTCGGTACGTACCTCTTTTACAGAATGAAATCAAAGTAAAGGGGAAACATCTATACTGCACCTGGTGAAACTTTACTGCACAGCTCCACCTGCTGATTAGAGGGATATACAGTATGTCGAAAACAATACTGTAGTCTGTTATGCCAGTCGTTTCTTGAATCTAATACTGTGACTGGAACTTATTATTATGTGTGAACAAAGACTCGACTTAAAAGAAAACTCTTTTCTAGTTGATGGCGGTTCTGATAATGAGCAGCGTTTAATCCTTAATTGGTGGTTTTAAACCCTCATAAACACAGATGTACGTGTTTTGATGACTGCTTTTAATACAATGAGCATCACTGTTTTGTTGAGATGGGTAAAACCATCATCATTAAACAAGAGTGTGATTTAATGAGCAGCATTACCCACATAAATGTCTTTTTAACAGCAGGTTTTAACTATATAAATATGGGTTTGTTTTTTCTGCGGTTCTGACACTCCTTCTGATCCTGCCACTCCTGACGAAGCACAGAACGCCCCTTTAATCCCTCATAGCCCCAACACCTCACCTTTAAGGCTGGCTTTTATAGTCAACATAACTCACAGCCCGGGCGCTGAAAGTGTTCTTCCTATGAATGAGGCCTATTTAATCCCCGTTAGAAAGTCACGTGATGAAGCGACTGTTGCGGAGCACTCACACAAACATCCACATCAAACATACAGGCATAAGACCCATACCACTCTCCATATGTGCAACAAAAACAACCACAGCCAAGGCTGTCTGCTACAACGCATGTGCAACTATTCTGCATTGGTGATTGAGGATAGAAGTGTGGTAATGTATGGAGCAGTGAACAGGGGGTGGATGAGCCTGTATGAGTGGCCTTTACAAGCAATTAGTCTATACTGGACCTTCCAGTGGTTTAGCAAGATGTATCCATAATAATTTAAACTATGCTTTTCATTTTTGCACAACATTTTCAAATGCATTTAAAGTATTTCTCATTCCCCTCAATTATAGACTGAAAATTGTTTTGCTCCAGTGTACTTTATGTTGGACTGCAAATCAGAAAAGGTAATTCTGTGAAGTTAATAACAGATTATTTTGCCAGTTGATGGCATTGGAAGCGAGTTATGAACACAGCATTGACAGAACATCACATTTTGTATTGAACTTGTTGAACAGTTGCTTATTCACATATCCAGCAGCTACGGAGCAACTTCGTGTTTATGGCCACCTGAAAAGTCCAATATTTAATCTCTTTTTGCTCAGTTTTTGGTCACTAACAAATCCTGAAGCAAATATTTGGCTCTTTAGATTCTAGATTCTCCACTATAATCACTGTCTCACGACCTCGGCCTTTTAGTCGTTGGTGTACAGTGGGTTTTAGAGCTTTTTTCAATGAAAACAGCTGCCAGCATGCATGAGGGGTGACTCTCAACCAAAACAGTTAAGTTGTCGCCGAACAGCTTCTAGTCACACATAGACACACACACACACACGTTTCAGCCCACACATCAATTCCCATGAATGCTCACACACAAACCCTTCTTCAGCCCTCAGGCTAATTTACTATTTCCATGCGCAGCCTTGTTCTAATCCTTGGTTTGACTCTGCTGAAATCGCTCCTCAAGCTAAAGCATACACACACAAACACACTCCTGCACACACAAACACACTCCTGCACACACAAACACACTCCTGCACACACAAACACACACGAAGACTGCAGCCTTCCCACCAGCAGCCCCGAGGACGCCCTGACGGCCCGTTCGACCTCACAGATGCAGATGTGTTCGGGTTATGAGGTCATTTTAGGTATATATCATTAAGGACTTTGCTTTGAAAGTCATAAATGATCTTGTGCTTTTTTAAACATTGCAATGTTTGAATTCACACAACAGTAATTTAACCATTAGCCTGCGTGTGAAGCTTTTACAGTTGCTGGGGCGAGACACACAAAAGATGACATGTGGATTAAAAAGGATAAAGATGGGCATGCACCAAAATGGAAATATGCATTTACATTATTTTAATGTGTAATTCAATATAAGAAATCTCAGCCATTATGACTTATAAACACATGTCTGATGCAGCTCACAATCATCGATACAGGCTCTTATTCTTGTTTGGATTTAAAACACACTCAGTCTGTGCTTGCTCTTGCACAAGGCAACTTCCTCTTGAGAGTGCCAAAGCAGCCAGTGTGTCCATGCAAACAGCCACTGTACACCAGTTGATGATGTGAGCCATTCAGTCTTTTTATTGGTGGCACGAGGAAGCCAAATTTAAGGTCTGTGGTTATCTAATGAGAAGGAGGTAATACATGTTACATTTTAAGACAAATATATGAAGTGAGTAACAATAGCCACCAGGATTGATCTAAGAATCAATCACAGAAACAGTTCAGAGTAGTTCAGAGCAATAAAAGATACACCAAAGAAAAGCATTTACAGATACAGTAAGCCGCCATTTTTACCTTATTATTCCACAGTCTCCACAGAGATGAAATGCTTCTAGCAGCGGAATGTTGAGCAGCTCCTCAGTGTTGACTACTCTGCACATTCAACAGTGAGAGAAGAAAAGAAATTCCAGCATTCATGAAACAGATTCAAATGCATTCGATTCAAAACATCAAAGAGCAAAATACGGTCTGTTGCTAAGCAAAGACACTTCTGATGACCCCGAAATAGAGACCACTGTTACACAAACACATCACACACTATATGCACACAAACAGAGTTGGTATTCCACTTCCTGATGTGGTAAGTCTTCATCACAACTCAATGGAGCAGTCAAGAGTGCGAGGAGCAGCTGGGTGTGCACAGTAGTAGGTCTGACACGCACTCACGCACACACATAATTCATTCAATTCATTGAGCAAACCCAATCCAGTGGTGGGCTCTGCAGACTCCCTGGGGACTCGCAGATTAGCCTCTGCCAAAGCCACTAATCCCCTCACATACCTACACACAGCCTCAGACAGTGCTTCTGCCCTGCGCTGGCCACATGCAGTCTCATTCAAACGAGTCACTGAAAGTCGAGGGCGATCTACTTCAGAGTGGTCACACACACAGAAGAAATGAGGGATGGAAACTGAGAGAGAGGTGAGGGGGTTTGTCTCCAGAGGGTTTACTGAAACCACTGGGCTCTACCTTCAACCTTTTGTTTCTTCTGCCATCTGAAGGAATCCATGTGGAGAAGAGGGGAACACCTTTCAATGCTTTCTGAGTTTTGTTAGGCTCCGACGCATCAGCAGAATCATTGATCCATATTGTAATATCTTCTCAAGGCTCTGCAGGAATGCATGGGCGGGGAAAATTTGGCCCACTGTAAGATTTTCAGTCTGAAGTTGCCAGAGTAGCATACATGCTGCTGAGGTAGTCACGACTTTGGTTCCCAGTTCACAGGTATGTTAAACGAAGTCACATGCTTTCTGTGTTGTTCTCCTCAGCCAACACAAATCAAGCCTGTTTGCCTTCTATTCTATGAAGAAGGTTTCTTTCGAGGATGAGTAGATTTTTATTTTTTAATATGCAATAAAGTTTTAAACGCTTCAACCAATAAACTGGAAGAGAGCCGGCAGAACTCATATTATTTCCAAAAGAAGAAGAAGAAAAAACACCTCTACATGCAATGCACTGTGTAAAATGAACTACACTCAACAGCACTTCAGTCAGGTAGGTGGTTTAACAACACGCAATCACTCCCCGGCTACAACTTTACCACGTATCTGATGGTTTCACAGCGGCTAAGCTAACTGCGCCGTAACTAAGACGAGGTCACGAGGTCAAAGGGTAAAACCACACTGGCTCCTACTCAGAGATTTAGTTTCCTAGTGTGTGTGTGTGTGTGTGTGTGTGCCTTGTTTAGCCGCTTCAACATACCGTAACAATCACTCTCCTCCCGCTGACCACCAACTCAATATCCTGTGTGGTTTGGTATGTTGGTTCAGAGATGTTTGCTTCTTTTCCTCTCTGTCTTTTTATCCATAAACCTTTTTTTTTATTTACTTTGTCATTCTTTCAGTCCCTCTCTCATTATTTGACTCCTTAGTGTTTTGTGAAATGTTTCACCAAAATCATCTACATTCTCTCTCTCTCTCTCTCTCTCTCTCTCTCTCTCTCTCTCTCTCTCTCTCTCTCTCTCTCTCTCTCTCTCTCTCTCTCTCTCTCTCTCTCTCTCTCTCTCTCTCTCTCTCTCTCTCTCTCATTGTGTTTGTTTCTTTCTTGCTCTCTCCTTCCTTTACAATAGGCTTTTCAATTCGTCCACTTATGCACTCCATCCATCATATAGAACTGCTCTCAGATCCCCAGATGCCAATTGGGGGAGAAATCCAGCACCAAACTAAAAGCAGATTACACTTCCTTCTTAAAAAACGTGAAGATGAAGAGTGAGAGAACAAGAGCCGGTCCACTTTTAAAGGATTAGTGGTTTTAGCCCCGAAAGAAAGAAAGGGATACCCTTCCAATTTTAAAGGATTACCTTTTTGCCTTGAAAACTGGACAATGCCCAAGAAGAAGAAGAAGAAAATCTGCCCTGTGGGCTAGGGTTTACTAACAAGTATCGACGCATTTTTCTTCAGGATTATCATTGCATTATACCTCCTTGGTGGCCTGTTGGTGGTCTGTGATAAAGCCTGAGCTCAACACAGGCACACTCTCCACATACATTGTTCTGTGAACCTTCCAAATTACTCAGAAAATTAAACATTTTGTGTGTGAGCAAAACATATATAAATACTTGTAAAGTGCACTCAGTACAAAGCAGATCTCCACCAGAGTTGAATCTCACTCATTTGTCCCTCACAGCTCCAGACAGCCAAGATGGTAGCAAATAATACAAAAACAGGGATTTATCCATCCCGTATTGTGCCCCACTTCAGTGGATCAAAACATATCCGGTATGTTGTTAATCTGCAGTTTATCCAGTTTAAAATGAGACCACAACTTTTCTGTGGATGTCAGTATTTGAGCCATGACAAAGGTGAGAATGTGGCCTGAAACAGACTGGGTTAGGCCTGTTTTTAGCCGAGCATACTGCAGTGTATGTCATTCACAGACAGAAACTAGAAGCTGTAATCTAAATTACATTTAGTTTCAGTCTGAGATGAGAAGAACAAGTCATCTACGCAGAAGAAGAGATCATTAACAGCAGGAAAATCATAAAATGTCACAATTTCATTTCACCAACCATAAAATAACCTGCAAAGACTTAAAATGGCTCATTAGGAGCTTTCTGAGAACTTTATTGTCTTGATTTTTTACCATGATAGACTTTGATTTGATGAAATCTTGGCACGAGATCAGGTGAGGATTTCAGATTTGCATATCACACCAAAATCCATCTTTCTAGGCTTCCGGTAATGCGTTTCGTCCAGTAAGCCAGATCTGAGTTAGGTGTGTGAGCGACGTGACAGTTTGTTCTATACAACAATGGCTGCTCTTAAAGAGTTTAGCGTTGATGCTGCAATAGCATAGCATAGTTCATATCAGAACTGAAGAGAGTTTCTTCATTGAAAGAAGAGCGAAGAATGGCACGAAGGCTTTTCTCGATGGAAAAGACAAAATATTAATAATATATTAATAAATATTTATTGAAAGTGCTTGCCTTTTCCAAACAGCTTCTCAGCTGGTTCTGTATAGCAAACCATTCGACAGGTCATGTTAAAACATCGTGATTGGAAGTGATTACCATTCTGCATCAACGTGATAAGTAGGAATCCACACCCTCATTGCCAGTAGCCTATTGAGAGACAAGGAAACAAGGAGGGGAGAGAAAAATAAAAACCAGCAAGAATGACGTCAGGAAAGAAGTTTCAAAACAAAGAAGAAAAAGTGAAAAAGATGGAAGAGTTTAAAAAATAATGAGTGCAGAGGGAAGGTTCGGGATCCGACTGGGGAGGCAAAAAAATGACGGAATAAGAATAATGAGAGATGAGAACATTAAGACAGTGGGAGGTCTCTTGGTATCCATGGAGGTAAATAATGTGAATCTCATGACATAGGGCCTCCAGGAGAGCGTCCCACTTTCCTCCCATTCCACCCCTCCTCTTCCTCTCCTCTCCCCCTTGTTTTCATCCGTGCCCCTCTTAGCTGACTCCCTTTTCTACTCCCAAATCCTTGCTGCCCTTCCCTCCATCAGCGGCACACACATGTATGAATCAATCTCGGCTTGATTTGCATAAGAAGAGAAAATACTTTTTTCCCCTCAAATCCTCATGGAGCAGATCCGAGACGGTCATTAATTATTAAACGGTGATCACTGACGTGTCTGCCTTTTTGAATCTCATCTGTCTGGAATGCCATGAATAGAAAGCTAATCTGTGACACAAATTAGCTTTCCTGATATATGTGCCTCTCTGAAGGAATGCAAATGCTGTGTTCCCCTGTATGACCTTTATATTTTTATTTATTTATCACCTTTATTTGATCCATATGTGATGATGTTCACTTTTCATTCAATCTATGCAGCAACATCGTCCTACTGATCTGGATCTACTTATCTCCTGCAAGCACAACTAAAAGTTTACAGCTGCACACCCAACAGCGTCCCCAGACCACAGAATTTCCCTCCAGCTAATCGTGGTGTAAACATCAACTGCAACCCACACTCAATTTTTTTAATTCTGCTGATTTTATGGCCCTATTGCATGGAAGCTCCAACAAAATAATAATGGGGCATTCTTATGGACTTTATGGTCTCTATGGTATTTAAGTCCACCGTTCTTGTAGCTTTATACCTCTGGTTTGGTCCACCGAGTTAAGTAAAACAGTAAAGTGTAGCATTTGATTTGATTTTGTGCTCAGATAATAAAACAACAAGCTTAAAGCAGCTGCTAAGTATGCTGTGAAATCTCAGGAGTTTTGTTTTGGCGAAAAAGTTTTGAGGAGGAAATAACAAGCTTGCTCTCACAAGGGTCTTGTGCGCTCATTTCCCCAGTAGAATTCACACTCGTAACTGGTACACCCTTTTCACATGACGTTACTGTGACGGACTATGAATTCAGGTCATGAAGTGGAACATCCGCCCAAAGGTAGATAGATGGAGCTGAGGTTAGGTCTTTGTCCCTGCTCTTCAATTTGGATGTTTATGACATTGACTGTGGCTAAGTGGATAGCAGGGTCTTTCAACCAGAGGGTCGGCAGTTCAAACCCCGGCTCCGGCTCTGCTAGTCGCATGTCGATGTCGATGTGTCCTTGAGCAAGACAATTAACCCCAAAATGACTCCTGTAGCTGCGCCTACGGTGTAGAAATGTGATAGACTCTGAATTGTAAGTCACTTTGGATAAAAGCATCTGCTAAATGACTGTAATGTAATGAAATAACAGACCAAAATACATCCCTCTCTCCGCTATCCCCCAGCTTCATTTCCTTCTCTCTTCTCAACACACATGTTGCCTTAACCCTCTCTGATCGCCTTGGACCCCTCTTTTCTAAACCCCCTCACTTCCTTCTCTCCCAGATCCCTCCGTTATAAAATTCCTGTGGGCTGCCTAAGTGATGATAAGACCATGCACGCTCTCTCCCTCCCTCTCCCTCTCCCTCCATGGGTGCTGATGAGATCATGTGATGATTTAAGTGTGTTTATACCATTGGATTGACTTCAGAGTCGAACCACAGGTCGACTCTACATAAACCTTCTAAACCTACGAGTGTGTGCGTGTGTGTGTGCGTGTTGTCCATTATGGATGTGTCTTCACTTTGGGGTCAGCGGGTGTAATCCCCACCTTTAGAGCAAGATAATCACTACAAGTGCAATCCCACGAAAACGCACACTAATTCACATTGTTAAAGGATTTCTGCAGCATTTGGTGAAGAGCATCTTCATTTTCCACTGTTTTATTTTGATGGTTTTGGATGATTTACACTCCTTTATCACATAATTATCTAAACTGAGTCTGGTGTACAGTAAGTTACAATGCAGAAGCACATTAACACATTTATAAAGTTAAATCCAAACTTCGGAGATGTGTATCACTCTTTTATGGGTTAGATATATAAACATCTAGAAGAGTGTATAAGAATATAAGATTTCTCCAGAGAGTCCTTCAAAGTGTTTATTATTATTTTATGACAGTGGTCACCAGTCTTTTCAAAGATCTCCTTTCAAGTCCAAATATAAGATAACCACCATTTGCTCCTTGTACAATAACTCTATGCCATGTTTAAATCTGATACGATGAAAGAAGTGCATGTTCTTCACAAGGAGTTATAAAGAACAATATGCCACAGACTGAGACTGTGCCAAAATGCTGAACGTGAGGCTTCAGAACCATAGTCCAGTCGCCATCTTGTGTTTTTGCAAACAGAAGTGACACGAGATGGTGGAACACTAAGTAAGATATTTTTAGGCAACTAACATGTTGTAATTCATTTTCACTGACTGAAAAAGGGGCTGCACGGTGGTGTAGTGGCTAGCACTGTCACCTCACAGCAAGAGGCACCCGGGTTCTATCCCCGATCCCGGGTGGTCCTGTGTGGAGTTTGCGTGTTCTCCCCATTGCAGCGTGGGTTCCCTCTGGGTTCCTCCCACAGTCCAAAGACATGCAGCTTAGGGTATTTGGAGACTCGAAATTGCCCGTAGGTGTGAGCGTGAATGTTTGTCTATCTCTATATGTTCCCTGCGATGAACTGGCGACCTGTCCAGGGTGTACCCTGCCTTCGCCCAATGTCAGCTGGGATCGGCTCCAGCGCCCCACGACCCTGAACAGGATAAGCGATTTGGATAATGAATGACTGAAAATACGCTGTTAAACAAAAACAAGGACAACCCCCAGTAAATACATCACCTTTCCTGTAGTTGCTTCACAATAAAAGTCTGTTAAAGTCTGTTATTCAGCTTTGCAGTCATGTGAAACAAGTCCTGATATGGCCATAGGAGAGTTTAGCGCATCCGTGTGTGTGTCTATTGTCAACTTTGCCAATGAAGGGGATTCCTTACTTGTCTGGCAGTGTGACAGCAAGAATTACACCCCCTTCACTCCACCATGTGCTACTGTCACTACACATTACAAGCTACACACACACACACATTTGTTCAGTATTCTCATGCAAAACCAAGCATTCACTTTTTTTGTAAATACATTCGGAGAGACCCAACCTTCCATGACATGTTACAAACACATGCACACATCCTGAGAGAGGGTCCCGTCATAACCTGCAGCACACTCTTCATTCCCCTCTCTTTCTTTCATCGCCTCCAGAAGTGAACCCAACTCTGTTCAGTGTGTCTGTGTTTTAACCATGCGCTCCCCTGCTGAGTGACACATCTCTCTGCCAAAGAGGCAATCCATCTTACACACACACACACACACACACACGCACACACAGGCCCACTGTGTGTTATGAAGATTGAATGTCACAGTAGCCTCAGATGATCCAAACTGATTCTCATCCCGAATTCTCGTACGAACCTGCAGCCAATACACAGATCACAGCAGGAATGCAAGTTAAAAATGATCCAGACCAGAGTCCTGTCTATATGAGTGAATTGTACGCACACACAGGGAGAGGTACACACACACAGCAAAACACACACACATATGCTATAGTTGGAACAGAGCTCTCTGATTAGGTCTGCTCAGCGGGGAGTCTGTTGTCACAGTACGGTTTCCCATGGCTGGACTTTTAGAAGGGAAAATCCAGCTAAAAGACTACTTTCACATCCTATAGCATCCACGGACACTGAGCATTACACACTGCCTGGCATTGACAGGGAAAACGCTTAGAACATACAATTTATGCCAAAACCTGACAGCTCCGGGTGATGTTTGGGGAATATCATGTGTAAATAAATGATTTCTTTGGGAAATCCAATCTACATTTAAGAAACGTGCATTTAGTCTCTGTGTGCTCCAGGGGATTGGGATGTATCATACATTTTACAGTGATCTCTTTTGACTGTAGGCTGAAATATTTGCACATTATCACATTAGCATTTCTGAATCTCATAAGAGTGAATTATTATTTTTATTATTATTATCATTTTGTATTCATTTTATTTTGTAGCAGTATCTCCCAATGTGTAAACAAGAATGAGGAGATTGTCTTTATCTGTGATGTTTCATGTCATATTTCATCTGATTCTGAAGTTCTGCTGCATAGAGAATAACATAGTTCACTAGCTCACTAGTGTTTATGTATGATGTCTAAATTCACCCACTGAACTCATTAATTAGGAAGAACGCGACTCTGAAAGATGACAGGATGATTCTCTGTGGATCGTCTCCAAAATGAAAGTACAGCTGTGGTCGGACGCCCCGCTGAATGTAAAGTTTAGACAAGCATTTCCCACAGAGTCAGTCTCCCATTTAGCATCAGCAGAGGAACTCCAGCAGGTTATACATCTTAGTGATGTTACTATTTTTTCCGCTCCCCTCATCTGGCTTGTGGCTTTGGCAGAGAGCTGTTCATGTTCACAGAGGCTGAACGGTATGTCCCAAAGACACAGGAATAACACATTTCAAAGCTGGTATCTGCCTTTCTAAGTTCAGCTGCTATTTTCCTTTGAGCCCTTGCAGCATTTATATACACACAGCATTGCAGAAGGGCAGAAAACCGCCCCGGGTGTTTATTTGTGTACCAGAGGAGCAGAGGATCGTCTCACAGCTCTCCTTGTAAGCCCGGTAGATTCTATTTGGCTTCTGATTTTACACAAAAACAGAAAAGCTATTCGCTGTAATTTTTCCATCACAGAAAAATCTGACTCTGTATGTTTTCTCTCACTTTAGAGACAAATGAAAATACCCATCTCGCTCCTGCACCTATCTAGCAGGCATATACTGTATTATGCACTCCAGACACACACACTGTCTCAGTTATAAGCAAACCATCTCCAGCACCCACTGCTGCATTAAGCCTGCAGGTATGCCGGGCAGGGAATGGGAGTGATTTGCAGTGTATGTTTGAACATTAATCACACTTTCAGAAACACGATAATCCTTCCCTGGGTATGTTGGTCTGTCCTGCGGGGCAATTTGTAAAAAAAAAGGTTTGGAAAAGGTTTTGTGGGATTTTAGTCCTGCATACCAGTGATTGTTTTAGCTGATTTACGCCCCAAAACTCAGAGAACTTGTGTTGGACATATGGACCTGCTGCTGCTCAATATTTCTTTTGTTTCCAAGGGTTTTGTGCCGGTCAACTCTGATTTTAATCTCTGCGTCTTTCCTGAACTGTTCACATTGTATTTTGTACTTTAATAAATGTTATATGGCCAGAATTTATTGGATTAAGTATGTGTTGAATATGTCTTCATTTCTTTTCTCAGTAAATTCAGTTCTTGTTTAAATAACTGCAGGCATTTGTCATGATGTTCCCCTTTGAGAGTGCTTTGATTGCATGTCAAGCCTTTAAAGACGTCTCATTTTGAAGATCAGGCTTTTCAAAACATGTATCATGGCATTCTTACGATAAAGATTAGTTGATTCCCAGCAGAGTCACTCAAGAAATAATTCATGTTACTTTCTTATCTGACTTACTACATCATGTGCATGTTCCTGTTATATTCACTGTAGAATGACTCGATGATCTTCAAGTTGAGACATAACAAAATAATATGATAATCAGCTGCACCTTTGAAAATTTGTGAAAAAAAATAGACAATAAAAAGTCGGGGTGATGTTTGTACTCATCCATCCAGCTGCTAACGGGAACTTTTACGATGCCTTCATGTTCTGCCCTTGAAATGTTGTGCTTGACATGAGCTGGTGTTGGTTTTTGTCTTCTCTTGCACTTCATGCTGGAATGAACTGAGCCTGAACAAAATCTTTATCCGCCTACATATCTTTAGAATTTAATCAAACCATTTTCAAGAAAGCAGTCTTCAACTGATAAAATCAGCTGAGGAGAGAAAAGAGGATAAGTAGTAGAACAGATGAATAGACAGAAAAAAAGAGACAGAGACATGTTGATGGTATATTGAATCAGTGGGTCCCAATGGGACTAATAGAGAGGAGGGTTCCCAAGGCGCTGACCCTCAACGCTGTTCTTTTACACCGCTTCACTTCTTCTGATTTATCGCCCCATCATCCATCTTTTCACAGCAGAGCAGGGAAAGATGGGAGGGACCGTGAAACACATCAGAAGAGGATGGTGACTACATTGCAGAGAGAAGGAAACACAAATGGTGAAATTGAAAGAAGAAGCGGTTTGTTGAGCAGAAGGTGGAGAGACGATTAGAAGAAAATGAAGAGATGCGGTACAGAATGGAGGACCGCTGAAGTTTGTGTTGATGAAGTTTGAGTTTGTGTCCAACAGTTCCTCTCAACCATCAGCTTCATGCAATAGCACGGATTCCCTCAGGCAGGTGTGACAATGAGTACAGAGCTCGTATAAAGAGAAGAGATTTTATGAATAGGAAATCAAAATGTTGACTCTTAATTAAGTTAGGAAAGTGATATTAATAAATAATGCAATACATTCACATAATAATCACAAGATGTTTCGTTGCAGTTTGAGGAAAAGGTCAGAGATGAACATAAGAGGAGGGCAAGACAAAAATGGAGGTAAATATAAGAAAAAAATGGACAAAAAGGGGAGAGATGAAGGCAACAGGGCGGATGAAAAGAAACGAGGACCGCGCTGGGGGAACAGCAGCCGTTTCAGAGGTGATGAATGTTGTTTTGACACGTGTGTATCCACAGGCCCGAAGGTCACAGTTTAACAGGAAGAACAAAGGTCAGTTAAAAGTCTGGGTCGAGTCAAATATGATTCCCGAAGTGACAGGTTTGGGATTTAACTTTATGGTTCAGTGTAGCTCAATGGGTGAAGGATTAGCATGATAGTTACCCAGTTAAGGTTAGCTGACGGGTCACATTTATTAAAATAAGCGGAATGGTAGTAAGTTAAGATAATGTGGATACAGACATCCATTAAGTTTATGCAGGTAGAGGAAAGTAGGACGGAATAAAGAACATAGATACAATTGTTTTTTTATGAATTAGAAATTGTAATTTTCTCAAATGATGACTAGACTGCACAAAATGCAGGAAATACACAAACAAAACCAAGCAAGTTAGATACAATAGATTTAGACTGACGGCATGCGGAGATAAGAAAGGTAGAGGGGTAAAAAAAGGGGGGAAGATGGAGAGAAAAATATGTAATTAATGTAGCAGTATTACAAAAAGGAAGGAAAAACGTTTTTAAAACGTTAACAGTTGTTGTTACATCATCAGCCACCATTAAGTGTGTTTATTAAGTGTTGTTGCACTTTTGTCCAGCAGACACAGATATTAACACAAAATCTGGAAGTGATTACTCTTTACCTGCAGGCGACACTCAACTAACATGCTGGGTAATCGACACTACCCCTGTGTGTGTGTGTGTGTGTGTAGGTGTGTGTAGGTGTGTGTGTGTGTGTGTGTGTGTGTGTGTGTGTGTGTGTGTGTGTGTGTGTGTGTGTGTGTGTGTGCGCGCGCAAAGCAGTGGCCATGGGAAGACACTAATTGTTAAGTCTGATGTCAACTATCTGCAGGAAACACAGACATACACAAAGTGGAAAGTGTTGACATCACAAACACAGACGTCCTCACTATGACTCCATGAAACAAGGCTGAGCTTGTGTAAATGAGCTGATATCATGTCCGACCACAGGGGAGATGAGACAGATCACTGAAACCGAGCGCACGCAACGAGACTCTTGACAGCAGACCGCCTGGATGTGGTGGGTTGTTCTTTGTCTCCAACCAAATTTATTTTGGTCTGGTCTTTGATATTTTCTGTGTTCTTGAAATAAGAAATAAGTTCAAAGAATTGCCTCAGAATCACAACATGTCCGGTTTACACACACTTTTGAACCATTCGCCAACTATTTTGGTTTTCCTGTTGACACTGACTTAGTTTGCTCTGACTCTGTTTTGACTCGGCCTCGCTGGAACCCGACTCTGCACAAAGAGATTGGTTCATCTTGAAATCAACAATGACTGAATGCATTTCACGATCACACAGACATCGAGTCTGCCTGGAGCAGAGAAGGCTTTTCTCATACACTGTTCGTAGCTAAATCTACAAAAAAGTAATGCACCATAATTTATGTATAACCCACGTAATCAAGTTGTGTTACGCATCCACGTAACCGTGAGCCAGGACAGGTGAAGTAGTATAAAAAGTAACAAACTGGACGGGTGGGTCTAAAATCACCGGAGTTCCAAAAGAACGCTGTTTTTGTCCCGTGTGAAACCAGAAGTCAACAATGACTTATTTGTCACATAACTTACATAACGTATATGCCACTTCCCTACTTATTTGGACCCAAACCATGATTTTTTCTGAAACCTAACCAAGTAGTTTGGTTGCCTAAATGCCGCAGGGGCTTGCACAGGCACACCGATTGCTCATGTTGCTGGACATTGGTAGGAAAATGCACAAAACAAAAAAGAAAAGTCCTTTTCGTGAGATATCATACAAACCGTTGTATGAGGATACGTTGAGCAGAGGGAAGGATACAAGCTCCAGTCTGGGTAGAAGACACCTGGCAGACGCTGGTGACCTACCCCATCTTTAGTCATAGGGTCAAATATAATGTATATGTGTAATGTAAACCTTTGACGCTGCAATCAAATGACATTTAATCAAAAGCCAATTCTCTCCAGTGAACACACAGAGACTACATTGATGGACCCATTGATGGATAAACCTGGTCCCAAGCTGATTAATTGAAGCTTGCACTGTGCATTCGTGTTGTTTTGGAATATCATGCACCATTTATCTTTCTTCATCACGTCTCTCCTCCGTGACTCCGTGACTTTAAAGTGATCTCTTTCTAGAGTTCCCTGTCCTTGGCCAGACGGTATATGCTGCGTCTCTCCCCAGGAGACATTCGTGTGGGTCGCTGATAGGTCTTGGCCATGTGTGAGAGATCTCTGGATGAAATGAGCGCAGTCACAACAAAGACAATCAGACGAGCTCAGCACAGAATATGTGCATAAATATGACACTGCTGCGCACATTTGAGGCTTCATAATAGCCTTGCTCCTCAAATAAAACCTCCCGAAGAGTCTTCATTGTTTTTTTAAAATCTTTTGTAAACATTGAAGATCTCACCATGACATAGTGTCTTATGAATGAACAGTGAAAGTCGTGTACAGTTGTTGTTATATAATTATATTACAAAATGTTAAATATGTCCCCAAATATTTTATTGTCATGAACCACATTGTTTTATTTTAGATTTGAGATGAAGTGAGATTTTATATAAAGATATAAAGTAAAAATACACATTTTTGGTGTGTGGGGCATATACACACACACACACACACACACAACATGACATTTCCCATACATGCAATAGTGTGCGTGTTTGTTGGTAACTATAACTTATGTGTGGATTTGCTGTGACAGGATTGGTCATATATCCTTCAACACTCTCTCAACAAGTGTGTGTGTGTGTGTGTGTGTGTGTGTGTGTGTGTGTGTGTGTGTGTGTGTGTGTGTGTGTGTGTGTGTGTGTGTGTGTGTCTGTCTGTAGAAAGAGAGAAAACAGGCTGATGGTGGATCATAAATAAAAGGTCACTGCTGTATGTTCTTTGCGTGTGCCTCACATGAAAGGGGGAGCTGCTACATGGAAACACATGTTGGCTCGGTGATAACCTCTCTCATAAATGTACAGAGAAAACAGGACACTAAAACTAAATCGGAAAGAGAAGATGAATGAGATGAGAAGCAGATGCAGCCCTTTCATTATGAGTCAATCATCATATAGATCTTTCCAGACATTAAAGTATGTGTGATGCGTTGATTAAAACTCAAGTAAATCTTCATTAGGTGCAATGTTCAAGGACAGGGAGAGGAGCTCAGATATCAGGAGATCAGTGCACAACTGCTTCTTCTTCGCACTAAAAAGGAACCAGTTAAAGGAGACATGTCATGCTCATTCTCAGGTGCATGCTTGTGTTTTGGGGTTTCTAATAGAACATGTATATATGCTATTTAAAAATTATGCTTTTATCATCTGTTCAGACCTTGTTTCTCTAAGCCCAAGATCCGTCTGCTCTGACTGGCTTGTGAAATAAATATGGTGCACCGTTGCAAATGTAGTTCTAAAGCCGTGGGCGGAGATACTCAGATGGAGCCAATATATTGTAATGAGCCTGTGTGACAGAGGGAGGGCAGCCAAATCTGAATGGCTTGTTGAATCACATGTTTTTTGATCGAAGCAGCCCACAAAGAAACAGATTGGGGTTTTCTTATTTCACAGGTTGTGGGTGCAATGCACTCCAGATACCCAAATGTATGTGTATGTATGTTTTAGTGATATGTCCCTGTTTGAAAGACTTTTTGATCTCAACAACGCTTTTACCTGGTTAAATAAAGGATTTTAAGTTGGGGTTGAGGGAAGATGGAGAATGTGGCCTAATATTTTCCCTCATCATTCAGTTAGTACATTTAATTGTGTAATTACTGAGCCCTAAATATGGGAAATAGCCATTGGCTTAAATACATCTTGCAGCCTTTACCCTGTCAACAGTTCCATTACAGTCTCAACAGGAAATGTAAATCATGGTGGCAGTGACTTAGCTCTTCTTTATTGAGTCTTAAAGAACACAGTACTGCACCCCAGACACACCGATGAGCTAAACCATGACCATCTTAAGGATCTGTCCTTTGACATGCTCACATTTCTCTTTACTGGCTGCGAATGGATGGCTGCTGATGTTAATCATCACGGTTTGTTTACATGACGCTTGATAGGTGATCAAAAAGTGGACCCAGAACACAGGCAAAGGTTACATCCCTCAGTCTATTATTTGATATTTCCGCGCTCCTCTGTCCTCCCTTGAACTGAAAGTTGTTCTGGCTCCCTACAGCTCTTATTTCTGCTTTGAGGAGCGAGGATCGAGAAGCAAGGAGGCATCTCTGGGGAAAGCAAGTGAGGGAAACGTGGATGCAATTAAGAGACTTGGGATGCACCTAAAGAGGCAGGTGAAGTTAAGAAGAAAAGGGTTGGTACACTGGAGGGCTGATGTGCTGATTGTTTGCAGGTGTGTGTGGAACAAGGAGAGGCGATGAGCTGATTGAAGGCAGGTGCCCTGGTAGGTATTGAAGTTTTTGGAGATCTCTCACTCCCAGAAAAGGCTGTTTGAGGGTCAGGATTTAGTTTTAGGGTTATTAAGGTTAAAAGTAGGTTCTGAATCTTCTTCAGGAACACTGTTGTGTTATATATTGTACATATTGTGATGTCATTTGTGTCAGAGATTTTGTTTTCTGTTGACTTGCCTCCTGTTGCTGTCTTTTTGGCCAGCATTGTAAATGAGAACTGGTTCTCAATTGACCGGTTGACTGGTTAAATAAAAAGGTAAAACGATAAAAAATTCAGCTTTTAGGATTGGGGTAAGGCATTTTATTGGGAAATATTAAGTCAATGAGGGTTCTCACAATAGACAAACATGTATGTGTGTGCAATAAAAAGAAAAGCATTTTTGTTACACTGCTCTTCCTCTCCCCCTCTCTCTTTATCCCTTCCTATCTTACTGCATCAGCTCTCATCTAATTACTGAAGTACCAAAGGGGGGGTGACCTCATCACCCCAACGCCATGGTAACGCCCCGCAGCCATGCACCCTGGGTCCCCGGGATCCTGGGAAGGTGGAGGAATGTGGAATGTGATTGGTCTGCGAGAGGCAGAGTGAACGCACAGGGTGGGAGCGGCGCAACCTGAGGATGGATTAAATGACAGCTAGTATAGACACACACTATAGCACAACTCTAAAAACTGTGCTGATTCAACTCACACATACAGGCAAACACAAAATGTGTTTCTTCTGTTGGCCAAAGTATTAAACGACATAACACCCTAGAGCTACACACACACACACACACACACACACACACATTATTACACAAGCAAGTGATACCTGAAAAGCAGCAGCTATCAGAGTCTAATTCACTTTGTCTGTCCAGGCTGCGGGGCAGATCTATGAAGTAGTGGAAGTGAAGGGTGCTGAAAGCCCCTATTTTCCTTTATTCACACAATGTTAAGAGTTGAAATATTTTAAATACTTGAGTTGCACTCGCTTTACTAAATCACAGCGCCATAACAGCTTCTTTCTGAACTGTTGGAGCAGATCTGATGTTCCCGACGATGTAAATCATGGGGACCTCACAACGTTGACCCTGCCGGTGAATGGGGTTTACGTTGGGGAACCAAATAGCCTGGTAATAAGAGACAGTTAAGTCACAAAGCACTGTTCAGTGAATATTTAGATTCATATTCACAGAAACTTTAACATTTAAATATTTAGTTTTGGATCCAAACAGGTAAAACAAGAGAAAGCAGCTGTAAATGAGAGTTGGATTGGATGAGAACACAGCTATAAAGTTATATCTTTGAGGTTTCTGCGTGCATCGGCCATTTTATGTAGTGTGTCACAATCTTTGTGAGGACCCTGCTTTGCAGGACTTTCACTTGCAAGAGTTTTTTTTTTATCTTGCACTCTTAATACTTTTACTTAAGTACAAGGAGCTTAATATTTCTGACAGAACCTGAAAAATGACTTTCACTCAATAGCCTTTTATATCATGTTGGTGGAAAGTAGTTAGGCTTAAACAAAGTACACCACGGTCACATGACTTCATGTCACCATTACTAAGCTAAAGGCAGACTAGTGCTTGTCGGGATGCCATTTCATTTGGCCCCTTTATTTTTAGCAACCACCCTTTTTAAAGACGCATTAAGGCTTCGAAATTCTTTGGAGGGATATCCGGCGTCTTTTAGGTTTGTAGAAGAATATGATAAAATCTCTGAAGCGTTTGTTAATTAGACCTTATTTCAGGCATCTAACCAAAAACCCACTGACTTCTACACAGTCGCTCGGTTTTGTAAATCGGCATATTTAGAGTGCTGTATATTTGTGCCCTCTAACGTTGTGTGCTACAAAGAAGAACATCAGATAGATCTTCTCAGAGGACAGTCCTTCTGGCTCATTCAAATGCCTGATGCTATCAAACGGATGAAAGGAGCTCATTTTATTGGCCATCATTGAAGTCCACCCACTGATTCTGTATTCCAGCTGCTAAAAATGTCTTCACCCTGGTGGAGTTTGCACTGCGCTGTGCTACCTTTACTGATCAAACTAATGAATGCGTATGCCCTTTCTGGGTCTGTTTAGCCGTTGCTTTCACATCTTGGATTTTTTTTTCTTCTTGCGTTGGGGTAAGAAATCCAATAAGCACTATGAGGTGAGAATCACAGACCACCTCTAATCTTATTCTAAGAAAATGTAAGAAACCATCGACATCTGTGTTTATGTTTTAGACATAACTAAATGATCTTAATGACTAAAAAATGAAAACCAGAAGAAGCTTTTAACAAAGGGTGTTGAAACATTTCTTGATTGCTAAAGGAGGAAAAGTGTTTCACTTCTAAAGCAGTAACATTCTCTCTCTCACACACACACACACACACACACACACACACACACACACACACAAAGTGCCTCGTCCCCATTCAGCAAACCCACACAAACACTCATTCATCCAACCCGAGGCTTGCACAGGCAGCTCTCTAATCAAAACAAATCTTCAGAGACAGAGGCAGAGCAAGACAGAAAGAGCGTGAGGCGTTCTGAATGTGTTGTCAATTAGCAGCTGCTCAATGGTTACGGAGTGAAAGACGCCGAAACAGGAAAGATCCTGAATGAATAAAACAGGTCTGTGGTTTTTATGCGGTCTCTGATGTCGACCCAGAACTAAATGTTTCACTCAGTTTTTCAACTTCTTGAAAGATTTGGTCAAGAATTAGTTTTATCGAAACAATGAGGCAGCGTGTACAGACAGGCCTTCAGTGGGCTGGGTGATATATCGTCCAGGACATTTCCTTTCAGAACTCAGTTATCCCCTTCCTGCGCTCCAGCTTTCTGTTAGGCTTGTCCTTCATGGGTGTAATTCATTACCGCCTGCATTGAGATGCTCACACACACACACACACACACACACTTGGTTGTAGGAATCAAGCGTTTTTACTGCTTTTGTAATCTATGATATTAAAATGTGTGTGCCTATTTGAATCCTGTGCCTATTTGAAGCACACCACCCTGTATGTTTAGGACCCCGGGACAAGGACCAGTGTTTGTTATTGAGCTAAAATTTTTAAATAATGTTCAGGATATTTGACATGGATGAAGAGACAGACGACCTGGCCAAGTAATGCACTGACAGAGTGAGGAAGACAGACACGAGAAGAGAGGCAGAAAGAAGACACTGCGATTGGCCCACTGTGCAGAGGTGTAAACAAGTGCAACACTTCTTCCAGGAGGGACTGTCCAAAAGTGTGAGCAGTTATTACCATATTCATTGAAAGGATTATTGAGTCCCCCACAGTCAACCTGCAGCACAAACCATAATTTTAAACATATAAAATCTAAATAAACCTGTAGTCTGTAATTGATTTCCTCCATTTAAAAAGACCCACTTGAAATATTGAAGAAGAAAAAAGATTTTGTATTTAAAGTGTAAAAATCTGTATGCATCAGCCATACGTTTCATTTCAAAATGTGGAAATACATTTCATAATTTGGTAAATGCCATTATTAAATCAATTTGATGCTTTCAGGGCATCAAAATTAAATTGCGAATTAATTTTAGGTAAAAAATATATATATTTGGCCGATTTAGCGTGACTTTTGGTATAAATACACCCACTTATGTTCTTCTATCTGAAATACATCAACAGATAATTGTATTGGTTGAACAAATAATGATGTCTGTACACCTCTCGTACCCATATGATGAATAAACAAGAATAAATATAATAATGCACTAAATGAGATTTGGATGCATGGTATATACAGACACACACACAAGTCAGATTGTTTTAGAGAAGTTGTAATTATTTATTTTTTCTCTTCCATGTCTTTATATCAGAATCTCATCAGTTAGCATATTTACATATTAAGTTGTGGCGATACTGAAGCCAAAGATTTCAGCTGAGCTGATAAAAAAATATTTACTTGGAGAAAAAAAGTCTCACAATTGCCTTCACAATGAAAAAATGCCCAGTTGATGAAAACGAAATGTGTATGAAAAGGGATCTCAATAAAAATTTAACCTTTAACGAAAAGGTGTCATCTTACTCTGATTGGCCAAGACAGGAAATGCACCAAGCTGCTCTCAATTCTCAATTAGGAGCCAATCGCCACATCCTGCACAACAGGTGATCTGAATGAGCCTCCAGCCAACTCAGGGGAATGTGACGTTCAGCTAAAATGGGGATGGTTGTGGATTTCAGGAAGAACATGCCCCTATCTCTCTGCGTGACTCCCCCATCGAAGTGGTGAAGTCCTTCCGCTTCCATCATATCCCAGGACCTCAAGTGGGAGCTCAACATCAACTCCATCACCAAGAAGGCCCAGCAGAGGATGTACTTCCTGAGGCAGCTGAAGAAATTCAACCTGCCAAAGACAATGTTGGTGCATTTCTACAGAGCCATCATCGAGTCCATCCTCTGCTCCTCCATCGCGGTCTGGTACGCTGCAGCCACTGCCAAGGACAAGGGCAGCGCATCATTCGCTCTGCTGAGAGGGTAATTGGCTGCAATCTGCCCTCCCTCCAGGACTTGTTCACTTTAAGAACCCTGAAGCGAGCAAGAAGGATTGTAGCCGACCCCTCTCACCCTGGACAAAAACAGTTTGTGCCCCTTCCATCTGGTAGGAGGCTGAGGTCCATCAGGACCAAGACCTCACGACACATGAACAGTTTCTTCCCGTCGGCAGTCGGGCTCATTAACAGAGCCCGGGACCCCCACTGACTGTCATCCCCAGGACAAATTCCCACTGGTCACTCCCCCGCACATCCCTTCTATTACGCTCGACACTTTCACACTACACTTACATCTCACTGGTTTATAGTCCTGTTATCTGTTTGTTTGTGCACTCTACTTTACTTTATTTTATATTTCACTTTATCTTATATTCCACTTTATTTTATATTTTACTTTATCTTATATTTTCTGTAAATTTAATTTGTTTCTACTTTGCATTGTTGATTGTTGATTGTTGATTATTGTTAAATGTTAAGCACCTCCCTTCATGTCAAATTCCTTGTATGTTCAACATACAATGGCAATATTCTGAATGAGGGACTATAAGTAAGTATATAATGTGTTTTACATATCAAACATTCTTTAACACTATTGACACATGATCCAAAAATGAAGTCCTTCTAACATGCTCTACATTACATTTTAAAAAAATAAACAAATGACGACATTATGAAAGTAGTTCAGTGGTCTGTGGGTTAGCGTACAGACAGCTCTTCTATGACAGGTTCCACTTTCATTACAGTCCAACCCACATTTACACATGAGACATATTGAATTGTAAAAGCAGCTAATTTCCTTCAAATTGTATCGGTGCAAAAATAATCTATCAGACAGGAGTAAAGCTGACCAAATGCTGTACATTTCCTCCTGTCTGTATGTTGTATATGCTCATATGTCTGAAGTATGTTTGTACCTTCTGCTCTGACTCGAAACTTTGATCAGCTCACAAAGAGTACAGAGTGAAGTGACCAAAGAAAAGTGTTTGAATAGTTGTCAACTGCAGTATCAATAGCTTTGTGAACACAATATACAAGTTAACAGATTTGTGAAAAAACAAATGTACATAATATGTCATGCAAAGACAACGGACAACAAATGAGAACATGTAAAATATATATTTAAAAGTCAATGTATTAACATTGGGCAGAAAATGATCTCCGGTTGTTAAACCTATCAGGAGTTGATGCAGGTAAGCTTTTGCTAATCTATTGAAATTTAGTGTGGCGCATCACTACAGACGTTCATCTCGCACAAAGTCACAGAGCCCTTCTTAAACCAGAAGCATGGGAAGAGAGGTTCTGTGAATTTGGCATGGAAGGTGTGTATGAGAAACTGCTTTTCAGGTGTGACATCGTAATAAGTCAGAGTACCAGCTTCCCAATCCAGAAATACTCCTATTTTTTTGCAAAGGGGCATTTTGTCTTTGGAATTAACGTCTTTTGACGTCTTCCCTCCGATGGGCTCAACATCTTTGGACGTCTTCCTGTTGTTGGGTTTAACATCTTTGGATGTCTTTCCATCGTTGGGCATCTTCCTGTCGTTGGGCTTAACATCTTTCGATGTCTCTCCGTCGTTGGGCTCAACATCTTTGGACGTCTTCCTGTCGTTGGGCGTCTTCCTGTCGTTGGTCTTAACATCTTTCGATGTCTCTCCGTCGTTGGGCTCAACATCTTTGGACGCCTTCCTGTCGTTGGGCGTCTTCCTGTCGTTGGGCTTAACATATTTGGATGGCTTCCCTTCTTTGGGCTCAACATCTGTGGACGTCTTCCCTTCTTTGGGCTTAACATCTTTGGGCTCAACATCTGTGGACGTCTTCCCTTCTTTGGGCTTAACATCTTTGGATGGCTTCCCTTCTTTGGGCTCAACATCTGTGGACGTCTTCCCTTCTTTGGGCTTAACATCTTTGGGCTCAACATCTGTGGACGTCTTCCCTTCATTGGGCTTAACATCTTTGGACGTCTTCCTGTCGTTGGGCGTCTTCCTGTCGTTGGTCTTAACATCTTTCGATGTCTCTCCGTCGTTGGGCTTAACATCTTTGGATGGCTTCCCTTCTTTGGGCTTAACATCTTTGGACGTCTTCCCGTCATTGGGCTTAACATCTTTGGATGGCTTCCCTTCTTTGGGCTCAACATCTGTGGACGTCTTCCCTTCTTTGGGCTTAACATCTTTGGGCTCAACATCTGTGGACGTCTTCCCTTCTTTGGGCTTAACATCTTTGGGCTCAACATCTTTGGATGTCTTCCCATGTATGGCAGTGTATCCAGTCCTCGAGCAGAGCAGACTCCAGGACTTCTCATTGCATCCTAGGCCACCACTTCCGTCCCAACTTCTACCCACTGCTCTATATGCCACTGCGATGCCGACCATCCCTTCCCATTCCACCTCCCAGTAGCATAAGTCTTTTAGGCCCTCCTCACAAAACATCTGAGTCCTCTTAAATCTGTCGTCATTTTCTGATCGTTGCACTTTCTCCTTTATCTTTTCTACAGTTTTTGCTTTCCTGTTTTTATCAAACAGAGCAAGCCTCTTGCTTGCAGTGCTTTCATCAAGCTTCAGATCAACACCATCTGAAAAAGCAACAAAGAACACATCATTTAGGTTTTTTGATGTAGTTTAAAGACTACAAAACATGGATCGTACGTTGTTCAGATGAAATCCAAACAAAATGAATTCAATATGAAATCTAAGCATGTTGCAAGTAACAACTCTCACAGTGTAAAATGTGCATACATTATCAGAAGCTATACTACCTGCGAAGGCAGGTAAGGTGAAGGCATATTATTGGACATTCTTTTCAAAATAATCAGGCATGAGCTTATTGTCGAATGCTCTACTGAAGTGATAACACGTCAAACAATGAAATAAAATACAAAAATAAAGTAAAAACTTACACTTCTTCAGCCCTGGCTTTAACCGATGCTCTCCACCGTGGTCCAAACTGTGCAAAATGAGGACAGTGTTATCAAGGACAGAAATTTTCTAATTCAATACAATGCTTTGAAAAGCCTCTTTTTAAATGTTAAAGCGCCTATGATAAAGAAATAAAGACATATAACTAATGAAATAAATATAATTGCTCCTTGGCCAAACTTGACTTTTCTTTGTAGGGCTGCTGCTTGGGTGTTTGGGAGCGGTAATTGTGTGTGTGTGTGTAGGCAACTCACTCAATGTCAAAAGACAAGGACTGGGAAAGTGCATTTGATATGCACAGAATAAATACAGCAGAAAAAAAGGCTTGACCCATGAGATTCACTTGATATTAACATGTGATCTGAATCTGATCCACAGGCCTTTATCATTTATACCTGGGATTAATACATGTTATTTTCTCTTAACACCAAGGTACATCTTGAGTGGTTTGGTAACTAGCCTGCTAGCTAATAAGATAAAATAATTAGTTTAGATTTTGCCTCAGTGTACATGTAGTCTTATTATAACTCGGAGAACCAGCTATATCGATACAAATCTAAACACATCAACATATACATATCATCAACATATAAACGACATCCTGACATCTTAACGTACCAGAGTGTCTTCAGGCTCATATTTGGATCTGCAGCTATAGCAGAAAGCATTGCCCCCCCATCAGCTCCTGGGTGATTGTAACTCAGATCCAGCTGTTTCAGGGAGGCCGGTTTGGACTTGAGAGCAGAGGCCAGGAAGGAGCAGCCTTTCTCTGTCACCTGACAACCTGACAGACTGCAGACAACACAAACACACACACACACATACACACACACCGTGTTTTCATGACTTTTTGGGACATTACATTAATTTCCTGGAGACCATAACAATAAAAGTACCAGCATATCCCTAACCCTTGCACAAAAGGATTTCGGAAGTTTATCTTCCTAGTTAATGTTTGTTTTATTGGCTGCACATTTTGAGAAAAATGTTTCTCCAAATTCTTTTATTGCTGTTGCTTATTGTTTGTTATCGTCAACAAACGCCATTTCCCACAAAGAAAGACAGAGAGCTGAACTGTGCGCATGTTTTTAGACAGCTGAGATTAAACATAAGAAGAGAGGGCTTATCTTATCTTTGTCAAATTTACAAAGGGTTCAGTTTCTAATAGCTGTTTCCCTATTTGGAGTCTTTTTTGCACTTAATACTGGGGGTTTTCTGCAGTTCACTTTGAAATGTAAAGTGAAATGCACTGTACACTTACTTGAGAATCTCCAGCTTACAGTGTAGACTCTGCAGGCCTACAGCAAGCATCTGCACACCTGAATCCAGCACGTCGTTATGACTCAGGTCGAGATTTGTCAGATTACAGGATGGGGAGCGGAAAACTGAGGATGCAAGACCTCTGCAGGATTCCTCAGAGAGGTCACACCAGCTCAGCCTGTGAAAATATTTGTAGGCAAATATAGACATGTTCCACGGAATCATTTTTGATTATATTGGCAAATGTTTAGACACCAGACCAAGTTGTTCAAATGTGCTAAATCACAGTGCTATGAGTCATGGTAATGCAACTTCCTTCTGAAAACTGGAAAAAGTCTTAACAAAAATCACTCAACCTCACTGCATTGGCAGATAAGATATGAATACTGTTCCGATAACAAACACACTTCAGATCATCACTTTGTCTCTGCTAGACACTAATTTGATAGGTTGAATGTTGATATCATCCCAGAGCCATCTCCTGAATGTTAGTGCTCTTTTATCACCATTTATATTACTCATATATTTATTCTAAGGACAGAACACAGGAGATCTGTATTAACAGTCTCAAAATAACCTCCTTTGGGATAAGTAAGGGGGTACCACAAGGATCTGTGCTGGGTCCATTACTATTTACACCATACATAAACAATATTATCACTACAACACAGACAGATGACACAGCCTTGAATACATTTCACACCTCTTCAACTCAAACTTTATCAAGCCTTTAATGTTCCTCAGACATCTCTGCACAGTTTCAAATTTGTACTGAATATTCACAAAACAAAATCTGTTCTATTCTCAATAACCTAAAATTCCAGTTAAAATCTCCCTGCCATTCATATGAGTTAAGATACTGAAATTGAATTGTCTTGTAAAACCTGGGAATTTGGCTAGACAGCAATCTTATCTTTTAGACAACACGTCGAGCAACTGGTACAGAAATAAAGGGCATTCAGATAGCCCAGACCTCTATCAAGGCTGTTCAAGTAAAAAATACTATCCAAATGTAATGTTTTTTCCTTGGCCGCTGCTCCACTTTTTTAACTTAATTAAAATTGGGCCAGAATTTTCAGACAAATGAACAAATCCAACCAAAAACATCACCTCCTTGGAGGAGGTAAAAATGGGTCTAAGTTGAACTCAGTTCAATTGCCCAAAGAAGACGAATCATATCAATCCACTTGGGATCCTCAAGGAAATGGTAAACAGGATTCAGTTTTGAATAAATATATAGACTTAGTATGTAGTAGATAGCAATATAACAAAATTATATTTGAAAGAGCATTTTAAAGTACTTACAGAGCAGTTTTGGAGACTTTAACCACCGGCAACATTCCCAGAAGAACTTTCTCTGATTTCAGGTACTTTTTCAGAACAAACACATCGAGCTTCTCATCTGATGTCAGCAGCACAAAAGTCAGAGCTGACCACTGGGAAGTGGAGAATGTTTCGAATGTGAGTGTTTCTGATTGCAGGTACATTTTCACTTCTTCTACAAGGGAGTTGTCATTCAGCTCATTCAGACAGTAGAACAGATTGCAATTTTTATCAGCATCGCTATTCCCTTCCCTAATCTTTTCTTTGATGTACCCAATGGTTTCCTTGTTGGCGGTGTCCTTGTTGTCTTCTCTCTTCTTCAGCAGCTCTTGTAGTAGATTCTGATTTGTCTCCAGAGACAGGCCTAACAGGAAGCGGAGAAACAGATCCCATTCTCCATTTTTGCTATCTAAAGCCTTGTCCACCGCTGTCTTGTAGAAGTCTGCAGGCACGTCTCCAACAGTTGAAGCAGGCATGGCAAGCAGATTTTCACCTGTGTTATTGAATGTGTGAAAGACATAAAAAGTTGCCAGGAACTCTTGAATGCTCAGATGGACAAAGCAAAACAATTTCTGTTGGTACAGCCCACAGCCTTCTTGTGTGATCTGAGTGAATAATCCTGAGAAGACAGCAGTTTTTGTGATGTCAACTTCGCATTCTGTCAGGTGCTCTTCGGTGTATAGAAGGTTTCCTTCCTTTAGCCCCTCAAAAGCCAATTTTCCCAGAGACATGATTGTTTCCTTGTTTCTTGTATTCCAGCAGGAATCTGTCTCACACTTCTCAATTGTCTCATCTTCACCATACTTCACAGTAGCCTGTCTGCACTGTAACACAAGGAAGTATATGTACATGTCAGTCATGGTCTTGGGCATCCTCCCTTCTTCGTTTCTGTTCACAAAGTCCTCCAGGACTTTTGCCGTGATCCAACAGAAGACAGGGATGTGACACATGATGTAAAGGCTCCTACATTTTTTGACATGCGACAAGATTTTCTCAGCCAAATCTTGATCACTGAATCTCTTCCTGAAGTACTCCTCCTTCTGCTCATCATTAAATCCTCGCACCTCTGTAACCCGGTCAACTTTATCAGCAGGGATATGGTGAGATGCTGCAGGTCGGGACGTGATCCAGATTTGAGCTTTAGAAAGCAGATTTCCGCGGATAAGGTTTGTCAGCAGAACATTGATTGAGGTTGGCTTTCTCATTTCTGCCCAATGTTTACTCTTATTTAAGTCAAGATCGAGGCGACATTCATCAAGACCATCCAGGACAATCAGGGTTCTGTACTGGTCATAGTCCGTTATTTCTGATGTCGTCATACCAGGAAAAAACTGATGAAGGAGTTCCTCCAAGCTGTGATCTTGCTCTTTTCTCAAATTCAGTTCCCGAAAAGAAAGTGGAAACATAAAAAAGATGTCCTCGTTAGCATTACCCTCAGCCCAGTCCAGCATGTACTTCTTTGTGGCAAACGTCTTTCCAATGCCTGCCAATCCCATCGTCAGCACAGTTCTAACGGGTAGATTTTCTCCAGATGCAGGTTTAAAGATGTCATGATATTTAATCAATGTTTCTTCTCCCACTGGTTTGAACTTTGCGTCTTGAATTAGTCGGCTCTCATGCTGAACATTGACCTCTCCCCTCTCTCCCTCTATAATGTAGAGATCTGTGTAGATGTCATTCAGAAGAGTGGAGGTTTCATCGATTCCCTCATGCACATGGGAAAATTGCTCCTTCAGCTGAGATTTGAGCTTCTGTTGACTTGCAAGATCAGCCTTGTCTGTAGAAAAATATGTATTTAAGTTATTAAGGATAGAAATTTGACAATAGTTGTGATTAAATGCATGCAATCATAGTGCAGTTTATCAACTATAAACCATAGCATGAAGAAGTAAGTTGTTGTTTTTGTATTTGATTGTTTAGGTGCACACTGGCAAACTAAAAATGAAGCAGAGCTTAAAACATTTAAGAATCAGCCTAAGAAGAGGGTGAATAGGAGCATTAATCATGACACTTGCTACTTTGTTGGTTTGAGTGTGAACCTGATTTCTCCCCCTTATCCTGCTGGTCTGTTTTCACGGTGGTTTATTTTGGACAAATGGTAAATTTGCTTTCCTCCTTAAAGTACAATCTGGCAGTTGACTGGCAGCAACTGAATGAATATGTAAAAAACGTGTGCTATTAAAACTAGTCATGTCCCAATTGGTGCTGATACAGACATATGGAAATGGATTGTTATCGGCTAAAATAAAGTGGATCAAGTTGTAATCCTTTCCTTACTGTAGCCTACTCTACTGTCGCACCGCAGCCCTCCTTTGCCACGGCCTACAGTGCCAACATTTTGCGACATACGCAAGTAAAAATGATTTGGCTGTACCGGCGCGAGTGACTGACAGTGGAGTAGGCAAAATGCAAGGTTTACTAAACTCGGACACAAAATCATTTGTCATTTCACCTCTCTCTTTCTTATTAGCAAAGAGCAGCATTCAGGAAGCAGCTTCTCAGCGATTAAATGGTGGCAAAAATACTAATTTACATTAATTCCATAAGAAACGTATGGCCGAAATTAAACGTCTCTGTTGTCTGGTTAATTTATCTTTGCAACCAGTGTCTGTACTTGTCAAAGATCTTCTTCAAGTGACTTGTCTTCTCCCTAACAGATCGGGTTGCATCGATTTCAGTAGTCCAATTCTCCCAGTTATATCATATCAGTACTTCAAGATGATAAACTTTGTTGAAAGCTTTGAACTAGGACCTCAGGTATTTGGATCAAGAAGCTTGGTAAAAACAAGGTGAGTCAGATAAGATTCAGTCTATTATTTCACTGGGTCAGACACATACTTAGTCAACAGAAAATATTAGTGTCGGACTCTGTTTCAGCAGATACTCAATATTAAAGACCAGTTTTCCTTTTTATAGCATATTTGAGCATTTTGAGGCCTGTGTTTGATTGCATTCCTATTTAAACCACTTCCCTTAACAGCATGAATCCGCACCCATAAGCTTACATCGTATTTCTGTCATCCTGTCGACACGTGCATCAGGCAACTTCCGTCGGGAGGTTATCCAGATTCGGGCAGAAGGAATCAGTGTTCCTCTGATGAGGTTTGTCAGTAGCACATCCACAGAAGCTAGCTCTCTGACATCAGTCAAGGTGTCTTTGTTGTCAAAGTCAAGAGGACGTTGATAAGCATTCAAACCATCCAAGACAAATAAAACTTTGAAATCTTCAAAGTTAGAGATCACAAATGTTTTAGTTTCCTCGTATAAACGATTAAGAAGTCCCATCAAACTGACTTTTTCCTCTTTAATCAAATTGAGCTTAAGGAGGTTAAGTGGAATTATGACGTGATCCCTCAGTGACTTCTTGTCATTTTTAGCCCACTCTGTTATGAATTTCTGCACATGGAAGGATTTTCCAATTCCAGATTCTCCGGTGGTCAGCACAGTTCTGATCTTTTTTCTTTTTCTATCTTTGAAGATGTCGGATCCTGTTTTGACTCGTGTCACAGATTTCGCTTCAGTATGTCCAATTTTCTCTTCGTCATTGACCTCACCACTTCGGTCTTCTCTCATGACATGTTCTGTTTTTTTCTGGTTAGGATGATGTACGTCTTCTTTTTGAGTGGTTTCTCGAAGAAATCTTTCTCGCAGGGCTAAGGTCAGCTTCTGCCGTCGCTTTGAGGTCTCTGAATGAATAGAATAAAGTTATTAATGATGAAGGACACAAGCGGCATTAATCAGTTATTTTTAAGTATCATAAAAGTGATTGTTTTGAACATAGTCAGCTAAAATTATTCATAGTACAATACCAAAACAACATTTTAAAATAAACAATGTTGTTGACGATAAATATATATTAAATTATGTTTCTGTCATAGTTTCATACCTCGGCATTCTGTCACTTTGTCAATATAATCAGAAGGAATCTTGTCAACTCCTGAAGGTTGGGAGATGATCCAGAGCAGAGCAGAGGGAAGCAATTTCCCCTTGATGAGGTTAGTCAGCAGCACATCCATCGAGGCTGGCTCTTGGATATCAGTCAGGTCCTTGTTCTTTGCAAAATCCAGAGGAAGTTTACATTCCTCCAAGCCATCAAGGACAAAAGCTACTTTACACGTGTCGTAGTTGTCAACTCTGTGTTTATCGTCATCGAGGGAATCACAGATCAGATCTTTGAGGCTTTGAACTTCTTTTCTTGAATTCAGCTCACCAAAATGAAATGAAACTATCAAGTCTATCCCTTTGTTGGATTTTCCTTTTGCCCAATCGACCATGAACGACTTTGTTTGAAATGTTTTACCAACACCTGCCACTCCCTTCATCAGCACTGTTCTCACGTTCTCTTTCTTTGAGTTACGAAATAATTCACCACATTTTTGGCCTTTAGCTTTAGTGTTTTCCACAGCTTGTATCTCGTAGAGTTTTGTGTCGCTTTCATTTCCTCTTAGTTGCTCTTCATACCGATTGAGGATTCTCTTCTTCACGACTTTGTCGAAAGAAATGATAAAGACAAAGAAAGCAGAGTGCAATTACTGCATTTCATTTTACACTTCAACGCAATATAATGAGCTATATAATACAGTGTAACATGATGTATTGTGTTCTACCAGCAGTTAAGGCCCAGAGTCAAATAGCAGGACAATAAAGAAAATATAAATATTAATTTTAAATGTTTTGTCTTTAACTTTGATGAATCGGTTTGAAAAATTGGATTGTATGAAAACCTTGTGAATTTTTTGTGTTGCTTCTTGTTTGTATACCTTTCCTGATGTCTTGCTCATCCTGGTCAGTTTCCTTTGAAGTGCGACTGGGCACAGACGAGACATGTTTGTGTCAATACAGAAAGATACATTTTTCCTCATATCGTTACTTTGTCTTTTTCTCTGTTATAACTAACAGTTTGCGGCATGTTTTTTTCCTACCTGATCCCAGCCGAGAAGTCGAGAGGATCATCCTCGGAAAACGGTGACCTTAAAAAGGTGGGAAATATTCATTTTACCATTCTGACAAATCATTGTCTTCAAATTATTTCTTTGTCTTAGAGACGCTCCGTGTCAAACATCCAACATAACCAACACATCTTACCTTGGTTCTGTGAAGCCAGGAGGATCATCCTTTGACCGATCACTTTTCATGGAAACATTGCTGGGTGCAGGAGAGACTGATCTTTCTGGCTCAAGCCTTCTTTAACACAGATTATAATTACAAATGTTAACACTTTTAACATCTTTAATACTGTTGAGCCTCTTAGTGGAAGTTATAGTATTTCTCTTTCCTAGTAAGACATTCTCTTACATTTGTATTTCTCTTTATATCAAACATCCAACATAACCAACACATCTTACCTTGGTTCTGTGAAGCCAGGAGGATCATCCTTGGACCGATCACTTTTCATGGAAACATTGCTGGGTGCAGGAGAGACTGATCTTTCTGGCTCAAGCCTTCTTTAACACAGATTATAATTACAAATGTTAACACTTTTAACATCTTTAATACTGTTGAGCCTCTTAGTAGAAGTTATAGTATTTCTCTTTCCTAGTAAGACATTCTCTTACATTTGTATTTCTCTTTATATTAAACATCCAACATAACCAAAATATCAGAGGGAGAGCGACTACATTCTCTGCTCGGGGTGGACTTTACACTACAATATCTTTACATAACAAATAGTTGCTCTAGTAATGCTCTGAATATCAAATAAAGATCATTTTAAACGAGGGTTGGTTGACTTCGAAAAACTATTCAGCGTAAGCTAGATATAAAATAAATGATCCAACTGAAAAACCCAGTCCAGTGTTGCCAACTCTTTTCCAATGAAAGTAACTATCAGCACTAGCTCCATAAGTTGCTAAATCTAGAGAGAAAGTTGCCAAGTTTTGAGCACTGACAGCCCGTCCCTTCAGGCCTCCATCCAAAGCCACTCCACCAAAATTATCATTATTAACGATAATATATCATAATGAATGTAAACAACAGATATGAAGCTGTCAAGGTAGCAGCTTGTGGAAGACTCCAGAGACAAGCAATTTAACAGAAATTAAATAAATGTTTTTGAAGAAGATGACCAACCCTAGCTGTAACACTTTTAACATCTTTAACATTGTTGAGTCCTGAAGTGTAATTTACAACATTTCTCTTTCTGTTTCAGTAATTCTCTTCAATTTAATTTCTCGTTATATCAAACATCCAACATAACCAACACATCTTACCTTGGTTCTGTGAAGCCAGGAGGATCATCCTTGGACCGATCACTTTTCATGGAAACATTGCTGGGTGCAGGAGAGACTGATCTTTCTGGCTCAAGCCTTCTTTAACACAGATTATAATTACAAATGTTAACACTTTTAACATCTTTAATACTGTTGAGCCTCTAAGTGGAAGTTATAGTATTTCTCTTTCCTAGTAAGACATTCTCTTACATTTGTATTTCTCTTTATATTAAACATCCAACATAACCAAAATATCAGAGGGAGAGCGACTACATTCTCTGCTCGGGGTGGACTTTACACTACAATATCTTTACATAACAAATAGTTGCTCTATTAATGCTCTGAATATCAAATAAAGATAATTTTAAACGAGGGTTGGTTGACTTCGAAAAACTATTCAGCGTAAGCTAGATATAAAATAAATGATCCAACTGAAAAACCCAGTCCAGTGTTGCCAACTCTTTTCCAATGAAAGTAACTAGCAGCACTAGCTCCATAAGTTGCTAAATCTAGAGAGAAAGTTGCCAAGTTTTGAGCACTGACAGCCCGTCCCTTCAGGCCTCCATCCAAAGCCACTCCACCAAAATTATCATTATTAACGATAACATATCATAATGAATGTAAACAACAGATATGAAGCTGTCAAGGTAGCAGCTTGTGGAAGACTCCAGAGACAAGCAATTTAACAGAAATTAAATAAATGTTTTTGAAGAAGATGACCAACCCTAGCTGTAACACTTTTAACATCTTTAACATTGTTGAGTCCTGAAGTGTAATTTACAACATTTCTCTTTCTGTTTCAGTAATTCTCTTCAATTTAATTTCTCGTTATATCAAACATCCAACATAACCAACACATCTTACCTTGGTTCTGTGAAGCCAGGAGGATCATCCTTGGACCGATCACTTTTCATGGAAACATTGCTGGGTGCAGGAGAGACTGATCTTTCTGGCTCAAGCCTTCTTTAACACAGATTATAATTACAAATGTTAACACTTTTAACATCTTTAATACTGTTGAGCCTCTTAGTAGAAGTTATAGTATTTCTCTTTCCTAGTAAGACATTCTCTTACATTTGTATTTCTGTTTATATTAAACATCCAACATAACCAACACATCTTACCTTGGTTCTGTGAAGCCAGGAGGATCATCCTTGGACCGATCACTTTTCATGGAAACATTGCTGGGTGCAGGAGAGACTGATCTTTCTGGCTCAAGCCTTCTTTAACACAGATTATAATTACAAATGTTAACACTTTTAACATCTTTAATACTGTTGAGCCTCTAAGTGGAAGTTATAGTATTTCTCTTTCCTAGTAAGACATTCTCTTACATTTGTATTTCTCTTTATATTAAACATCCAACATAACCAAAATATCAGAGGGAGAGCGACTACATTCTCTGCTCGGGGTGGACTTTACACTACAATATCTTTACATAACAAATAGTTGCTCTATTAATGCTCTGAATATCAAATAAAGATAATTTTAAACGAGGGTTGGTTGACTTCGAAAAACTATTCAGCGTAAGCTAGATATAAAATAAATGATCCAACTGAAAAACCCAGTCCAGTGTTGCCAACTCTTTTCCAATGAAAGTAACTAGCAGCACTAGCTCCATAAGTTGCTAAATCTAGAGAGAAAGTTGCCAAGTTTTGAGCACTGACAGCCCGTCCCTTCAGGCCTCCATCCAAAGCCACTCCACCAAAATTATCATTATTAACGATAACATATCATAATGAATGTAAACAACAGATATGAAGCTGTCAAAGTAGCAGCTTGTGGAAGACTCCAGAGACAAGCAATTTAACAGAAATTAAATAAATGTTTTTGAAGAAGATGACCAACCCTAGCTGTAACACTTTTAACATCTTTAACATTGTTGAGTCCTGAAGTGTAATTTACAACATTTCTCTTTCTGTTTCAGTAATTCTCTTCAATTTAATTTCTCGTTATATCAAACATCCAACATAACCAACACATCTTACCTTGGTTCTGTGAACCTGGGAGGATCATCCTTGGACCGATCACTTTTCATGGAAACATTGCTGGGTGCAGGAGAGACTGATCTTTCTGGCTCAAGCCTTCTTTAACACAGATTATAATTACAAATGTTAACACATTTAACATCTTTAATACTGTTGAGCCTCTAAGTGGAAGTTATAGTATTTATCTTTCCTAGTAAGACATTCTCTTACATTTGTATTTCTCTTTATATTAAACATCCAACATAACCAAAATATCAGAGGGAGAGCGACTACATTCTCTGCTCAGGTGGACTTTACACGACAATATCTTTACATAACAAATAGTTGCTCTATTAATGCTCTGAATATCAAATGAAGATAATTTAAAACGAGGGTTGGTTGACTTCGAAAAACTATTCAGCATAAGCTAGATATAAAATAAATGATCCAACTGAAAAACCCAGTCCAGTGTTGCCAACTCTTTTCCAATGAAAGTAACTAGCAGCACTAGCTCCAAAAGTTGCTAAATCTAGAGAGAAAGTTGCCAAGTTTGGAGCACTGACAGCCCGTCCCTTCAGGCCTCCATCCAAAGCCACTCCACCAAAATTATCATTATTAACGATAACATATCATAATGAATGTAAACAACTGATATGAAGCTGTCAAGGTAGCAGCTTGTGGAAGACTCCAGAGACAAGCAATTTAACAGAAATTAAATAAATGTTTTTGAAGAAGATGACCAACCCTAGCTGTAACACTTTTAACATCTTTAACATTGTTGAGTCCTGAAGTGTAATTTACAACATTTCTCTTTCTGTTTCAGTAATTCTCTTCAATTTAATTTCTCGTTATATCAAACATCCAACATAACCAACACATCTTACCTTGGTTCTGTGAACCTGGGAGGATCATCCTTGGACCGATCACTTTTCATGGAAACATTGCTGGGTGCAGGAGAGACTGATCTTTCTGGCTCAAGCCTTCTTTAACACAGATTATAATTACAAATGTTAACACTTTTAACATCTTTAATACTGTTGAGCCTCTAAGTGGAAGTTATAGTATTTCTCTTTCCTAGTAAGACATTCTCTTACATTTGTATTTCTCTTTATATTAAACATCCAACATAACCAAAATATCGGAGGGAGAGCGACTACATTCTCTGCTCAGGTGGACTTTACACGACAATATCTTTACATAACAAATAGTTGCTCTATTAATGCTCTGAATATCAACTGAAGATAATTTAAAACGAGGGTTGGTTGACTTCGAAAAACTATTAAGCGTAAGCTAGATATAAAATAAATGATCCAACTGAAAAACCCAGTCCAGTGTTGCCAACTCTTTTCCAATGAAAGTAACTAGCAGCACTAGCTCCATAAGTTGCTAAATCTAGAGAGAAAGTTGCCAAGTTTTGAGCACTGACAGCCCGTCCCTTCAGGCCTCCATCCAAAGCCACTCCACCAAAATTATCATTATTAACGATAACATATCATAATGAATGTAAACAACAGATATGAAGCTGTCAAGGTAGCAGCTTGTGGAAGACTCCAGAGACAAGCAATTTAACAGAAATTAAATAAATGTTTTTGAAGAAGATGACCAACCCTAGCTGTAACACTTTTAACATCTTTAACATTGTTGTGTCCTGAAGTGTAATTTACAACATTTCTCTTTCTGTTTCAGTAATTCTCTTCAATTTAATTTCTCGTTATATCAAACATCCAACACAACCAACACATCTTACCTTGGTTCTGTGAAGCCAGGAGGATCATCCTTGGACCGATCACTTTTCATGGAAACATTGCTGGGTGCAGGAGAGACTGGTCTTTCTGGCTCAAACCTTCTTTAACACAGATTATGATTACAATTAAACGATTTTAACGCCCAGGCACACCAGCATTTTAAACAGCAACATTTCAGAGCAATTCTTAATGGTGCTGCTGCCATCAGTGGATCTATGCACACAGATGAGGAGTAATAAGTTTAATATCAGTCTTTACATGGGAGGTTAAATTAATTTAAGACCTAACTTTGACTGTCACTTTGTCAACAACAGAGGTGGATGGAATCATCACATATTTAGGATAAAATAAGATAATCCTTTATTAGTCCCACAGTGGGGAAATTTGCAGGATTACAGCAGCATAGTGGATAGTGCAAATTAACAAACAAGAGACATAAGTAGAAAAACAAGTATAATAAATACGTAATTACGCAGTAAATGTAATATATAATAAATATGTAAAAAACTATTTAAAGAACAATACAACTAAAGTATGATATATTCGGACTGAATGGTTTTTAATATTGCCCAGTGGATTGAACAGATTAATTATATTGCACAGTGTATACATTGGATTTATATTGCACATGTGAGGATTTATGTCTAATTCTGCTGTATTTCCCTCAGTAGTGTCCTCCTACGAGTCCCGCCCACTGCCACGCCTCTCTCCGTAGGCGCTGTGCCTCATCTCCTGTGATCGCCTCCAGCTGACATAAATACTCCTGTCACTCTCAACCCAGTTGTCAGTCCGTCCGTTTACCTACCTGGTATTCCGACCCGTGAGTAGTCCATTTGTTCACTCTCTGAAGATCCGCCACTAATGATGCATTTAGTTTTTTCAACTTGCCTACCGTACAGTGTCGAGCCTCGGGTTTTCACCTGTTTGAAGAAGCCTTCCAGTTAGTTCCTCGGAGATCAGCTCTGTAGTCATCGCGTTCCTGTGTCAAGCCTCGGGTGTCACACCGACGATCAGGCCTGCCTGCCAGCAGCGGACGCGGGCCGCGAGGACGCGCCTCCGTATTGCTGTTTGACATTTTTCCTGTCGGCTTCGTCTGCCACTCAGCAGGATTAGCCACTTTCCGGCTTGGAACCGTGCGGAGGCGTGGAGACGCCCTGTCTTTTCCCTTGACTGAGAGAAATAAACTATCTTGGTTTTGAAATAGAACTCTGCTGTCTGAGTCTGCATTCGGGTCCATGAACACACCACATCATAACAGAACGGACTGACCATAACTATGGACCCAGCAGCCGCAGCAGGATTTCCACCTGCAGATCCCCGGGTCCGTGAGTCATTTGTTCTGTCTCCTGAACCATGAGAGGATGCGAGAGCATGAGAGGATGACAAAAATGACTTTCGCCTTTAAATCCAGTCACCAACAGGAGCAGAATTCCCTTGAAAAACAGAGAAATTATTACAGTTACGCTGACCTACATCAACAGAACCTGATCAAAGTCTAAAGAGTAGCATCTCATGACTTTCTCCTATGTTATTGTGGGAGGAAAAAGTCAGTTAATGATTAATAACATAATACGTTAACTTTGACCTTGATGTGTAGCTTGATACTCATCAAATATGGTGTGATAAAGATTAAAGATGAAATGCCTGGCAAACATTACCCCTAAAAGCTAAACTAGTTTAACTTAACAGAGATAGTGAGCAAGGCACGTGGTACCTATATAGCAAAATCTCCAGCCCTTCCTTAATACTAAGCTTTCCTACAGATGAACATGGTAGATTATAAATTATAAAGTACACAGGAAATAAGCATCACAAAGATGTGAGCACATTCTCAGAAGTCATCAGGCGATCGTCAGCAATTTGTTCCAGTATGGAAAGCGATGTGCAATTCGTATGCACGCATGTGACCATGTAGGCCACACATCTGTCCTATCTAAAGAAACATGCAAACCAACATGAAAGCAAGTTACTCAATAATAGACACACATTACATGATTAAGTACACAGACTGCATCAATCTTACTAGTTCAGGTGACTTTAAAATCCTTCAACCATTTGTTTTTCACTCAGCCATCTACAATGCATCCAATCCATTGACTGTTCTTTCGTCGCTCATGGCAGAACTGATGGCACTTTTACTTTCAATTTCAAGCAGCAACCGGACTTCCCCTCCCTGAAGCTAACCACATGACTATATAAGGAAATAAGTCATGAATGCCTATGAGCAATACGGGTTCTGTAAATCAGCACATGTACCTCGTGTTTAATTCATTATTGTCTATTTCCTCATATTCTTGTCTTCATATAAACCATGTGAAGCACTTTGTAACCTCTGTTTTAAGAAACTTCCTTGACTCTCCTTACCAATAACATGTTACTAGAAGGTGAACTGTGCAGCCACTATGCTGTGGGAAGCAGACCTTTCCTCTAGAGATTAAATCATTTTGAAGATAGTAAACTGCAGTTAATCAGAGACTATTGTAGCATGCTGCTACAATACATATGAGAGTATGAATATTTGCACAAATTAGTTGAATATTTCTGTACTAATTCCTTAGGTACTTGGGTTACAATTTGTATGACAATAAACACTTGTAAATATACATTCTATAATGGAAAATTAATTGAATATGATAAAAATATTCAATGATCGAATTGATGATATTGTTTTGTATTTTTGGTCGTATAACTATTTATACTCTTGTGTGACCTCACTCCAGCATACATATTCAGTTAGGATAGTTTATATTGAAAAATATATATTTGCGTGTGCCTTGTAGTTTTACATAAACACATTTTTACATACAAAGTGATCCAACGAACGACTATTAATCTGTTGTGATGTTTTGGCTGTTAAATCCATAAGTTATCTTGAAATGTAAATTGGGGGTGGGGGTCGGGGCTGTTAATTGGGCTGTGTTTAAAAAATACTCTGGCTTTGAGAAATATGCAAGAAGAGAAGTATGTATTACTTTTGAATTCTTTTGAGTATGACACCAAAGAGGATACTGTGGAAATGCTTCCCAGTGACAGTGGGAGGATGCTCAGGTTTGACAGAATGATGTCCAAACACAGCTATACTTTCAGTCTGCACACAACCTCGAACTGGGATGAAGATTTTAAATTTTAACCTCAGAGAAAAGTGTTAAAAAGGGCCCAGAATAAGGAGGAAGATGTTTTGGGACTTTGAATAAGTGAGGAATACTGCCTAGAAAATGTTTTCCTCACTTTGTCATGAAGTTGATGTATTGTATATTTGGTATCTAGTGCAATCATCAGCTCTCTCGTTTTGTTAATTGTCATGATAAGAATACAGTCATCTTCTTTCCTATCTTATTTTTAGTCAGCAGTATGGCTGTTGGAATAGCAACGCCAGTATGTTGGTCGGTCAGTTGTTCCACCACTTTAGTCCAGACTTAAATATCTTTTCCTCCAGCACACTTTGAGGTTGACATTTGTGGTTTTAAGTGACATTTCTGGACAGCTATTGGATAAATTGACATGCAAATCAGCACAGACATTTATGAGCCACATCAGGATGGATTATAACTATCCTTTGAAATTGGTGTTTTCCAACATCATCATCAAGTCAAACTTATAATGTGTCCCGTGGTCGGGCATGTTAAACTTGTGATCTTCCCTCTTTTGCCGTTTAGTGATATTCAGTGCACTCATACACTAAACTAATATAGTTCATTATAGATAGTAACATTGGGCTACATCGACACCACCGGAATAGGGTTAGGGTTAGGTGCATGTATGATTTGTCATTGTCGACAAGTTAGCAAGCTGATGTCAGCAAGCCCAGCCTTTACAGTGCTGCTAGCATGTCCACTCACTCGTAGTCTCTTTCACTCTGTGCCGCCTGCACTTTTCTTTTCAGACCAAATTGTATGTTTTTAAAGCTGCTTGTTTATTCGACCAGCTTAATATGTTCGTGTGAATTTAGTGGGTCAACATGCACTATGATACAGTCAAATGTTCTCCTGGAACCAGGGCAGTTTATTTTTGACCATAAAAACACATAAAAAAGTGCAAAAGAAGAAGAAAATAGAGAGGTTCAAATGCGTTTCAGCCAAGCAGTACTAATGCTTTTGGCCTAACTGTAAACTTAAGAGTGTGTGTCGAGTGCATAGTTAGACCATGAAGTAGTTAGTGATTCTCTGTAAATCAACAAAGTAAACCTATTTGAACCATCACTTCCTGTCTCATGACTGACCTGCAAACCATGACTCCTCTCTTTTGTCGAATGCTGTATAATTACAAGAGATCGTGATAAGTGGATGGTGTAATAAGAGCCCAAAATATGTCCACTATTTTGGGCTTCATTGTTTTCAGTTTTCAGCTGCTTCAAAGCGGATTGCAATTGGTCAACAGGGCAAATTTAGGTGTCAAATATGACCAAAATTGTATTCATAATAAGATACAATGATTTACTGTAGATCCACAAGTGATCCCAGTGCGCCGTGTCCAATGAAATTAGTTGATTTTGGTCCCATCTCCTCTAAAGGTGGTGGGGTTCATCCTCACTGACCCTAAAATGAAGAACCATCCTTTACACACACACACACACACACACGTATGTTTCCAAAGCTGAATTTGAAGAGTGTATTGTGTGTGTCAGGCCTTTTAAGAGTCTGTGTGTGTGCGTTTCGGAATAAAAGCATGAGGCAAGGAAGGTAAACAATTGAGAAGACTCCCCATAGAAATGCAGGAATTTAGAACCTCTTCAATCTCACTCAGTCACGCATCGCCACTCATGAGGTCCACGTACACACAATGCAAACATACAAAATGACAGACACACACATGACCCTGCAGACCTGCGCTGCTTTTTGTCCAAGAGCGTGAGTGTGGGAGAGGCAGAGATCCAGCATGTGTGTGTTTGTGATTTCACTGCCTTTACACTGTGTACACATGGTCAGCACCTGTCCACTGCTCCCCTCCATGTCTTTTCATTACCCATGCAGCTCATTGAACCCTCATTACCCTTTATCCCCCTCTTCTCTCTCCTCGTCTCTTTACATCTGCTAGCTATCCTCAAACTTCTGCCTGTACCACCCTTGGATTACTCATCCATAAAGTTGACTCACAGAAATGGTATAAAATCGATGCAGCAGAGCCGATATATTGACTTTTAGTTTCTCTACACATCCTATTTTGTTTCTATTGAACAGTCACCCCCGTGCCTGGTGTACACCTACATCTTTAAGACTCCACATCTCAAGTTTGTAACAAGCACTTCCCTCTCCAAGCCCGCCACAGACAGACCCAGATCTGCTGCCTCAGAAGCTCTAGCAGGAGTTGGATAGCTCCACGCCCAGCAGCAGTGTGTCCTCCTCTGGCCAGGAGCAGAGCTTTGACTCGCTGCTCCTCCGGTCCCCCGCTGGGAACCAACCCTGACACCACACTGCTGGAGACCCAGTCCGTATAGCTGGGCCCGCTGGAGTAAAGAGAGGCACGGGGGAACTAGAACTAGGACTGAGCGTAGCAGACTGTCAGACCCTGCTGTGGAAAATGAGAGGTTTTCTAGAGGAATTCTCACCACCACTTTCGTCGACTCATTCAGGACCAACAGAATTGCAGGGTTACAGGTGTGATCCTGCATGGTGTGTTTGCACAACATTTGGGAAACTGTAACTCTTACTGAAGTCAGGATGCTGAAACATGTTCACATTTCCGATGCATTTACAGGAGAAAAGAACCTGACGATAGACCTTCGCCATGTTGAAGCTTGAGTTCAGAAACGTATCACACATTTCTGTGGAACCTTATAACTAAACACCAAGAATATAGATATCCTTGGAGCACAAACATTACTAATAAATGGCCCATATGTTTTTTTTACAACATTTGGATCCACCAATTTGCCCGGATGGACACATTGAATAAAATGATACTGGCTATTGTAACACTCCAAGGTAGGTATCGTTTGCTAGATGAATATGCTGAACTCTGGGATAGTATCAGATGGTTATACGCAGTGGCGCTGGTGCACATGTAGGTAGGGCTGTTTTCTATTTCCCTTTAATAACTTGAGGGTTACCGTAATAATTCCCTTTAACAGGAAACGATACAATCTAACTGTATTCAGGTTACCTTTAATTCGAGTTTACAACAAACGCAACACACACAATTTGGAAAAATGAAATGAAAGAAAACCCCTCGTCGCTCCACGCCGCTGAATCTATTTGAGAACGCTGATTGGCTAAATTGTATTTCACTCATTTATATCTTTAATCAGCATTAAAGCATCATTGGCTAAACTGCTTCATAGACCCGCCTCATTGGGGCAGATTGCATGCTGGGTGTGTGAGTGTGTGTGCGTGTGTGTAGGGGTGCTGCCGGCTCGCAGATGGAAACCACGAGTGTGAATACAGATCGCAAGGAGTAGTATAAATCTTCGTCAGTGACTATGAGCTTTATGTATTCGAATAAATTTTACGTGTGAAGCATAGAATACAGTTGGGGTCGGCCATCTCAGAGCGAGGGCCGGTTGATGATGGAGGTGGTACGGTATTGGACCGGCCCAAACCCCGTCTGCCTACCGGGGATTCCCCCGGTATCCCCGATGGCCAGTCCGCCCCTGCCTTCAATGGTCGCCATCTTGATTACGTAGCAGAAGTGGAGGAACCACCAAACTTGTGAAAATGGCGGCAAATGAGACAGGGGGCACACACAAGCAAGTAAAAGTAAACTCCTGTTTGTTTTTATTGAGTTTTATTAACAATTGTCAAAGTAGCAAATAATCCGGCAGATATTTTGGTGGGCGATTTTGGTCACGGTCAGATGTTGGCAGCAATTTCCCATTAAAAAATAAGAAGAAGCGGTCAAACGTTGCAATTGTTATTTCTGGGAAATGCACAACAGCCGTGTGGTTTGAAACAACGCTACCCTGTCTTAATGTATGCACAATGCAAGTCAATGGTGTACACAGTGTACTACAAGTGTACTAACAGAAGTATCCAAATTGAGACACATAAATGTGTGTGCCCTGCCAAACTGAGGTTATTAAATGTGCACTTTGAACTGTAGGTGGAACATTTTGTTGAGTGATTTGTTTTAATGAGCCACTTTTTAATCATTATATTTTACAGTTATTGTGGTGTCATGACTCAACGGTCAGTAAAATGACTCATGAACAAGAATCAAACATTCCACTTAGCAGGAAGGTCATTTTTACCACTTGCATGGCTTCAGGGTTGACAATGCTATCCGTGGGTCGATCCATCCCTTTTATCCAGACTTATATATCTCAACAACTATCGGATGGATTCCCATGAAGTGTACAGACATTCATGATGCCCCTGACTATGATCTTTCACTGTTCTATACACGTATTATTGTGACTATGTAGATAAAGTGAAACATGTAATTTTCCTCATAAAAGGCTGGGCCAAACCCAAGCTGGAGCTCTACACATTTCACTAACACATAGCTATTAGTGGTAGCAAATCTTTAATTGAAGTTCAGGTGGCAAAAGGTGTCGTCCTCAAAGTTTTGGCAGAGTATGAAGTTGTGATATGATCTTGAGCGACAGCTTTTGTTCTTTTTCTTCTCACAAACAACTTGCTCACTTGGACAGAGGATTAAAGAATCACTTATTGGTGAATTTCGGACAGTTTTATTTTAAAACGTAGTGGAAAATATCTGTTGAAAAAAATATCTTTGTACATGCAGACAATTATATTTTCTCAAGTGCTGTACTTAAAAATGTAAATGCAAGATACTTCTACATTACTTGACTCTTCTTTTTCTATAGTTACTTTACAGATTAAGATTTTATTCATAGTTCTTTTGTACTGTTCGTTGGGCAAAACAAGCATTGTGAATATGTCACTTTGGGCTGTGGTTAATTGTAACAGAATGACTTGAAGTACATTTTCCTGATTATACTCATGTAACATTTTCAATGGAAGACTTTTTCTTTTTTCAGTGCGGTAGTACTTTTAATTAAAGCAACCACAAGGAGCTTTAATTTTGTGCTGGGTTTGGCGGTCCCTCTGAAAAAAATGGTAGTGTTTCTGTTCACCAGATTCCCTTTAGAAAACCTCTCATTTTACAGCAGCAGGGTCTGGCGGTCTGCTGCTGAGGCCTGGTTCTGGTTCTCCCGTGCCTCCCTTTCGTCCAGCGGGCCCAACAATACGGCCTGGTACTCCAGCAGTGTGATGTGAGTGTAGGTTCCCAGCAGGGACTGGCGGAGCATCAATGCAAAGCACTGCTTGTGGCTGGAGGAGGAGACTCTTCTGGCAATGAGTACTCTTCCTCTCGACGATGTTTACGACTGCAGGTCGAAAGGCGGATCTTGGTCCGTTCGTGGTGAACTGGTCGCAGCCGGAAACCCTGCTGGAGTCTGAGCTGAAGGAGTTTCTGGTGAACCTGCATGATTTCATCTGAGTTTGTGTAGAATCTGACCCGGTGGCACTGATGACAAGCATCAAACATAACTATTTCGAAATAGCCAATCTTCTCGTTGATTGTCTCGTTTACTTATGTGGGTCATATAGAGGCATCAGTGTTAAATTGATAATGTTTCATAAACAGTTAAAAGTGCCTCACAGTAACTTAAAAGGATCGTAAAGGATACTTCCTCCACCACTGAATAATAGTAACCATCATCTTCACACCCTTTATATTAAGCAGTTTATCATCTATAACAATAATAGAAATCAGAAATCAATCTGTTAAAGTTTACTTGTTAAAATGTTGAGACTATGTCCCACAACATCAGTTGGAAAGAAAATAGATTCAATTAAGATTAAAGTTAGCACACTCTTGAGTTTTAGACCACCTGCAGAACAAACAAACTGGAGAGTTTCACAGCCAGCATGGTGACAGCACTAAGCTTATCAGTAAGGTGAACCCCATGTTGTGCTGTGAAATATGCTATTTTTCTGCTCATGCCTTGACTCAGAGTTTAAGCTACTTTGAGCGTGTACACTTGTTGGTGTTGGCGCATTTAGCTGTAAACTAATGATGTGACCATGAATGGGAAACACAAATATGTGTAGGTGAGACTTTGTCTTGTCTACATTTCATTAATGGTCTTCCAGGCCTGCTGGAGACATATGGACGGGATAGAGAAAGGGGGGTTGAATGAGCAATAAGGAGAAAACGATGAGGAGCATAGAGGAACGTTAGCAGACTGTTGAGCTTTCTCTCTTTCACCGCGCCCATTTCCCTTGGCTTTCACCATTCCCTAATTACTGCAGCTAAGTGGGTTTCAGCTGTTAATGGTTATTAGAGATTAGATATGAAACGGTTCCTGGCTGGTGATCTGTGTAGCTAAGACTTAATATTTGGCTGCAACTGATAAGGGGGAAGAAAGTAGGGATTGGGACTGGTCAGTGTGTGTATATAAAGGGGGATAATGATAGCCGATAGGAAACAGTGGACAACTTCATTACAAATTGGGAGGAGACTAGAAGGAGAAAAAAAAAATTTCAACCAGGAGGAGGAACCAGAGAGAAGGACTTTGACTTTTTGTGCGTGTTCACACACAAAAACACAGAACGGGCATTGGGAACATGCTGCATTTGACAAAGCAAATTAGTAATATGCATTCTCAAATGATATGTTTATCTGTAAAGTAACTAGTTGGCCTAACTATATATCTGTAAATTATATGTTGTGCAGTAAAAAGTATATTTCCCTCTGACATGTTGTGGAGTACAAGTATAATGTGGCATAGAATAGAAATATTCTGAGATAGTCAACTCAATAATTCCTGGATGACAAACCGAAACACATCCCAGGAGCTCATCATTTTCACCAACTCTGTTCGGTATGCGTCCTTTACTATACTATACTCCAGAGATTTGGAGTATAGGCTATAAGTAAAGGTGAGGAGCGACGAATGGGACAAACTGAGGTGAAAGAAGAAGAGGACAGACGACTGTACTGATGTGTCCTCTCTGAGGGAGTACTACGCCGCTGCTGGAGGGGTCAAAGGTCGGAGTGCGGCCTTTAGGGAAACGATCACGCACCACGTCCTCATGAATCATCATGGCAGCTTATTACTAAGTGTATGTGTGTGTAGTATTCCCACATGTGCTTGTTAGTGTGTTTGCCCGTGACTGTATGCGTGTATGACTGTGTCCACTTTCTCACTGATGAATGAAAAGCACTTTCCTTTGGAGTTCAGAGGTTAAATTCTTCTACTGGAAACATTTAGACACTCAAACCTTTTTCAGGCACCTGGGAACACCCCCCCCCCCCCCCCACACACACACACACACACACACACACACACAAAACGAAAAAGGCGAGTAGCCTGCCAGCAGAATGGGCCGACGGGGGCCAACAATCCACGAATTGTCCACCAATCCACTAACAGTTGACCAAAATAACTGTCAGTAGATGAATCTTTAAAGGTTTGCTGTTGCAGAGATGTGATCAACATAATAAAAAAGGGTCTGATGGAAAAATCAGGAAAGCTGAAAATGTCACTTTACACAGAATTAATGATTCAACAGTGTTGGTTGTTTCTCAGAATTTCTTGTGTTTGACATGTATTGTAAATGCTTTTTGCAGTGCTGTAGCTTTCGTTTCTTAGCTTTTATGCTTCCTGACAACTGAAAAAAATTAAATAAAGACAAGTAATTTCTCCCAGATGTTGCTACAGTATGTGCTGATCTGGAGGTGACTTTTATGCTTCACACAAGTGGGGACTTCCTTTTTGTGAAACCTGGAAATAACTCATCTGTTGTATTTTTTAAATGTGAGAGGGGGTAGTTACCATAGTTAAAATGGAATGATTTTAAGGTAATGACCTCGTGTGTTTTTAACACAGTGCAATTTTTAAACCGAGGCTATAGTATGAAAGGATAAGAGTGGATAGAAGAGAAGATTTCAACTGATTGGAAAGAAGCACAAGAAGCAGCTCCCAACAACTTAAAAAAAATATATTTACTTGGTGACAGAAATCTCACAAGTGCCTCAAATAACAAAACGTTAAGCCAACAAGGAAGTCTCCAACAGGCCAAAAGCATCTGCATTGCGTCGAGCAAGGATCAGAACGCCCTGGGTGAGCAGTTCCCCACTTCTCTTAAGCCCCAAAGAAAGGATGTCGTCTCACTCTGATTGGCCAAGAGAGGAAATGCACCAAGCTGCTCAATTCTTAATTAGGAGCAAGTCCCCACATCCTGCACAACAGGGGATCTGAATGAGCCTCCGATTAACTTAATTGTGACATTCAGCTAAGATGAAAGAACCAAAAATGAAGGACTGCTACATCTTTTGTTGCTTTGAGTCAAGCAGAGCCGCCAATTCTCAATGGAAGTGCACCTGTCTTGCATCTAACGACGGTTCTTTCTCCATCTGAGCGCGTACAGTATTAACAGTATTATCTTCAGGGGAAAAAACAAAGTCCTGACTATACTCTTGGAGTAAAAAGAGAATAATTGTACCTTAAAGTAACAGTCAATCTGCTCTGCATGAGGAACCATGAAGCTATGTGTGAACTTTATTATTTTTTTCCAGTAGAAAACTTTACTCCTGATCTAATTTAGTAAATGACAGGGTAAGTGCCACACGTTATGCAGGAGCACATTCTTGAAGACACAGACAGACGGCTGTGCCCACGTCACGTAAGTTCATGGTTTACTCTGTTTTCAAGCCTTTCTCTCAAAGTAAACAAGAAAGGCAGCCTGCTGGTTATTTAAAAGCCGCTTTATCTGAAGCTACTGGCGCCTCTAACACACCATTTGTGTACGCACACACACTGGTGGACACAGATACTCATTATACTGAATAAGTGAATGATAAATACATTCAGACATCATTTCTGTCAAATATAACAAAGTTGTTGTTTTTTTTTGACTGATCAACTGACAGTGTGTTTATATTAATTACATTTTCTAAATATAATTTCTTTAATATTCAAAATCAGGCTATAATAAATATGAAAAGATAAAGTAATGCAGATATTGTTCAAACTATTTCATGAAATAAAGAATGAAGAGAAATTGCTTCAAAAGGCAATTTAAGAAATTGCAAGCAGTACTATTTTAAGTGTGAAAAGTGCCATTTGATTTACCTGGTGAAATTTTATTTTCATTTACTTTTCTTTACTGTTATTTCATTATTTATTGTAAGGTTTTTGTAATTTAGTCCTTTACTTTAGTCTGTTGCATATGACTGTCCAACAAACGCATATGTACTCCTCACGGGCTACACGCTGAAGTAGAAAGGAAAACACATACAAAAGGCTAAGTGCTGCGAAGTAATTAAACATATAAATAAAAAGACATTGTACCTTCAATTTACTTTTTCATGCTATTCTGATGGTCCTCATAAGGACCTCAACCTGTGTGCGTGTGTGTGTGTGTGTGTGTGTGTGTGTGTGTGTGTGTGTGTGTGTGTGTGTGTGTGTGTGTGTGTGTGTGTCCAATTATCGGGTCAGTAACAGCTAATAACAACTTTATCTCCTCTAACAGCATCTGACAGGTGAGGAGTGAAGCGTCTCTAACTGCTATCGACCAAGTTAACTGGAGCAGGTCTCTCTCTCTCTCTGACATATCCGTCTTTTTCACTTTCACCTCTGTCACGTCTCTCACTCTCTGCCTTTGTTTGCTACTTTCACAAGATCATTTGTTTCCTTGAACTCACTTGGATGCACGTTATCACCTGATTTAAAAGGCATTCAATGTGGTTCTGTAGCCAAAATGGGGAAAACATGTAGAGTGGAGCTTCTTCTAATATTCTGATATTTGATGCAAAGCTGTCGCCCAGCAGTGCTTACAAAGGTCAGGTGGATGTTTCCACGCAGAGTCCAGGAGTCTCTGTGGAATGTCAGGCTGATGTGCCGTCGGATTCCCACAGTGAAGGCCTTCTTTGTTCCTGAATATTCATATCATGTCCATTAATCTGCCATCACACACACACACACACACACACACACACACACACACCATACCATACTAGCAGGCCTATCAGTCCGATGGCTGCCAGGTCATCTGTCACTGCAGGAGAGGAGGGGGGTTGCTAACTGGCGATGAGAGAGAGACAAGATGAGTATTATTAACAACGGAAAAAACAGACGGACACGTGAATGGCATAGGATGGAAAAAAAGTAGCCAAGTATGACAGAGAGGAAGGGAGATTGAGTGTTATGATCAGAGATATCACGTAATTACTCTTCTTGTCAGTCACCCACTGTCTGATTGGCCTCACTAAACATACCAAACCACTGCCACTCTTCACATTGCCGCATGTTACAGTATTTTTGCGATTGCTTACTTACTGAAAGTGAATGCTTAGTAGACAAAAGCACCAAAGCCTTAACTTTTAGACATCAGGTATAGATCACCTCTTTTGTGAGAACCTTGCAAACATGGAGGCGAGAGGAAGAGGATGATCTAGAGGAGGAGGACGAGGACAAGAGCAAAGAAGTGGACAGGGATGATATTGCATGTGATGTGGATGAGGTGTTGTGGCCAGACCCCAACAGAAGGAGGGATCCAAAACCATTCACCATCCCTTACGGAGAAAATAAGCCATTTCTTCTGAAGCCTGTCTATTTTTGTGTTCAGTGAAATGTGAGTAGCTGTAACTCCTTCCACTTTCCCCAGACTATACTACCTGTTACTCTGTCTCGATTATGGAACATCAAACTCTATCACTATGGGAGAAAATGTGCTTGTGGTTATGAATCATACTCGAATAAAAGTGATACAAAATAATAACATTATTAAAGCATTGAATGCATTGATTGCTCAGAAAAAAATCATGTTTGTACATACGCTTGATTTCCAGTTACATAAAGGGATGTGTGATCTCTAGAAACCCGTATATGAACATGAATGAAAACAAACCACTTGCTCATTCCTCTCTGGTGGGTGCAGGCTGCACCTCATGTTGATCAATCTGAACTAAACAGTTCAAATGTGATAGAAACAAATGTGTCTCAAGTTGAACCGTTCCCTCTTAAATCCGGCGTCATTTGTAATTCTTAATCCTTTAAACTCCTTAGATTACTTTCTCATAAAATTTTGTCACATGAAAATTAAAAGATGTTTAATAAGTGAAAGAAAGGCTGATGGAAAACATTGTGTGAGAACATGTCTCTATAGGTTTCATTATGTAAAGTAGTGGCTGTGTTTAAAGTTCTTCTTGTTGTGAGAGCGTCGGCCCACTTTTGGTCAAGTGAGGGTGTGAAAAATCCATTAGAGTCTTGTGAAAACAGGTGTCTGTAACCAGTTAATTGTCAAAATGGTGTGTGCGTGTGTGTGTGTGTGTGTGTGTGTGTGTGTGTGTGTGTGTGTGTGTGTGTGTGTGTGTGTGTGTGTGTGTGTGTGTGTGTGTGTGTGTGTGTGTGTGTGTGTGTGTGTGTGTGAGAAACGGGTCCAGCAAAGTCCAGCAAATCAGTGTCTGCTACACACACGCACACACACACTTTTACATTCCCTCAAGACACAATATAATTTTCCGTGTGACAGTGAAGCAGACTACTGCTGTAAAAGTGAATTGTGCAGTAAAAAATTACAGCAGCCAAAATAAATGTTTAAAAAGTAAATCATCAACTGAAATGCTTCACACCCAATTCATAATCTGAGTTGAAAACCTTAAAATACAAGGTCATGGTAACGGAAGTCAACTTTAAACCTGCTCTGTGAGTTATTGAGACTCATTTTGAATATAACAGTTTGAGAAAGAGCAACACTGCACTCACAAAATAACTCATGGAACCCACAGATGAAAAGGTCACTTTCACTTTTCATTTGACTTTTATTTTATCACTTAGTCATGCACAATTCCCAGAACAGATTGGGGCTCTGCTGTTTTCAGAGCCCTTCAATGATCCGCTGACCAAAAAATGATCTGTACATTTTGCTAAATATTGGCGGTTCAAAAGCCTTGCAGCCCTCCTGAGTAAACTTGGAATAATGACTTTTCATTTCGAGGAAGTTCTTGTTTTTTAAATCATGCGGTCACGATCCCTTCGTGTTTTAGTTGTTTTCTGTCTTAGTTTGAGTGAGGATTGCTTGGTGTGTTTTGGTTTTGTCTGTGACCAATGTGTTGTAATAATTACCAGCAGGTGTTGTACATGATCTCGTGTGTGTAAGCAGATAATAAAGGAATCGGGAGTCATTTTTTTCAGATGAACAAATCAACATAAGCAGGCATTTACAAGTTCAACGTTATGGCTCTCAGTTAACTACCGTACTCATCGCCTCGTTTTACTGTCCCTGTTCATTTTATTATTCTCATGTTCTTTTCCTCCCCTCATCCTTTCACCTTTCTTCTTACGATCAACCTTTCTTGCCCTCCACCTCCTCAGTGTGTGTATTACTGTAAGTCAATGTTGCAGACGTCGTTATCGTCGGGTACAGGATAAATGCCTCTAGGAGCAGAGAGACTGCAAACCTCTAGATCTCAGCAACGTCACTGATAAGTAAAATGGTATTGGAACGAGGAATAATGGCCAAAACTACAAAAACAATACCCAGCTTGTAAGAAAAACATGTTCTTGTAACAGTCTGCAGCAATTCAATACATCCCTAGCGTCCTGTTCTTCAGCCCCATGACAACATCAAACCTGTGAGGCCCTAATCTTTCAATGTACCAATGCATATAACTCCAATCTACTTAAGATTATACAAGAAGAATGTGTCATTGTCGTCATGCCCTGTATCCTCAAAAAGATAACATGTCTTGCAAACGAAACACAGACACACATTTATTAAACAGTCTTTCCTGTTACAAGCCACACCGATGGATGTAGAAGCAACTTATGTGTGATATCATATCAGTTGTTTAGAGAGTCTGCAGTGCTTCAGCATGTAACCCAGTCAGTGTGCGTTAAGGGGTAAGGGTAAGGCAGTGCACAGCACAACACTGGTTCCTCTCCTCTCAATTTTTCTCATCTGGAAATACCTTTTTAAACTACATTATAATGACTGAGTGAAGTGTACTTGTAGTAACTAAAATGTAAATTATCTGGTATCTGCAGTAAACTTTTCCCTCAAATGTTGTATAAAAATGTTACACTTAATTAAAATGTATAGATTTGTCCTAACGTTTGAGTAAAACAACTCTTTCCACACTTGGCAGACACACACACACACAAAGCATAGAAACTTGTGATTGGTATTTGACCCAAGTCAAAAGATAGAATGTGAGCGATGGAAATAGAGAGAAAATCCACACAGCACATTCCAACAGTCAACGAGAGCTGAGTATTTTCCTGTGGACCTTTTACTGACATTAGTCTACTTTAAGATGACAACTGCACGCTTGCAGCGATCCCTTACATCTTCATGTATCTGCTTATGTCTGAAGAGAGTGAATTCTGGATAAATATGGGTAAAAGATGGGGGGAGATATCGATTCAGAGAGAAAACCAGGAGACCACTGATGAGGGACGAAGAAGTGATGACCTTGGAGAAAAGAAGAGGTCATGGAAGGGAAAGAAGTTATTTATCCAGCTGCAGGCCACAACTTCATCTCACTATGTGTGCTCTAGTTAGCTGAATCATAACAAATGCATATAAACACACATTTTAATGAGGAAAACTATACTCTCTTTCCCTTCTCTCTTGCTCCTCCTGTTACTATGTGGGATCACTGTTCTCCTCGCCTGACTGTTATTTATGAACTCTGACCCCTCTGCATGGGTCAGCCCTCAGAAGTACAGCCCTGTTTTGTCTGAACTTCTGACCTTTGACCTGAAGCCTGGGGTCATGGCCATCAGAAGCAGCTGCAGAGGAACACCAGTGTAGTGACAAGCTGCTTTAAAGACGCACAAACCTCTAAGTTGTTGAGCTGTTTCTTTTTATTTCATTAGTCTTTCCCAAAGGGACGTCTGAGAACGCGACGGGCTCCTCGTGGGGTCAGAAAGGTCTCTATCAAAATAAGGAATTGTATATAATCCCTGTTAGTTTGTGAATGAGGGCGGCGTTTAGTCAGACACTGTAACTGTCTGTCATATTTTTGCCTCTGCTGCACTCTAGTGGCTCTAAAGTGAACACAATATTCCTTAATGTCAAGGAATCAATACAGTGATGGTTCTTTCATTGAAAATACAATGGATGTTGCTGTCCTCAAAACACGTTTATTATGTCACAAATGGCATTTGAGATCAGTCCTAACTATGGTCCATAGTATGGACTCTATTGACTAGAGGGAAGCAGTGTTAAATCACTATTTAACACTATATATATTTATATATTTATATATTTAACACTGCTGCCCTCTAGTGGTTAAATCGTGTAATGTAGAGCAGGGGTCTTCAACGTTTTTCAGGCCAAGGATCCCCAAACTGCTTGAGAGATGGAGCAGGGACCCCCGACCATATATTTTGTATACAATTGTGTTTTATATTAACCTGGGCCTAGTGCCATGTATAAACATACCTCTTTATTGTGCATCCAATACTAAGCGATTCAAATAATACACAGGTTCATATATTCATGTTTTTATTTTAAACATGTGCAAGGTACAGTGAGTAGGGAGGCCATGCTACTGCCATTCATAGACCCCTGCGGACCCCCTGTTGAAGACCTCTGCACTCGAGTATTTTAGACCCTTTACCAAGGTGGTGGTGGGAAATCTATCTCTTTATTACAGGTTCCATCGCAAAAAAAGAAGCCCGAATAGATTGCAAACAAACGCCTAATAAAGTCCCATGTCCACAAAATGTGAAGGAGGGATCCATTGCGTTTCGCTGCCCTTTATATTTCGAATCGCACGCCAAACCAGCGAACCATTTCCTGAATCAGTCACGTGGTACGGCTGGCTCGCGAGGCTTCGAACGTCACCAACACAAGCCTCGATACGCGCTTCACAATACGGAAGTACACATCAGTAGGCTGAGCAGCGTGACTACCTGTACAACGTTACACTAGTTGTAAGTAGACTACAACACACCATAATAAGTGCAGACGCGTATGTGTTTCATTTGTCTTTAAAACGTATTTTGTTGAGGGAAGCTAATCGACTAGCTCACTTACCTAGCTAGCGTAAATAACAGCACCGAGAATTACCGGTCGAGTGGATTGAAAACCTTTGACAGTCTACAAAAAGCAAACTACCGCCTTTGAGCGTCTCTAAATTATATATAGCTGCTTCTGGGTATTTGTACTGTACTGTGTTTTCGTTTACGAGGACGAAGGACGAGGACGAATGATTCCCATCTGCACCTCAGTGGACAAAATAAGGGAAACACCTCGTGAAAACCAACTTCATCTTTGAAGTATCACAGCTCCAGGGGCATCCGCTCTGTTATATATTCTTCACTGACAGGTGTGATTGTCTGCCAGCTTCAGATGAGTCAGTCGACCCATCCACTCCCAGTATGAGTGACTTAACAGACTTTGACAGAGGCCAGATAATTGGTGCCCAACTTGCAGGTCTGTCGGTCAGAAAAACTGCCCAGTTATGTGATGTATCAAGTCGAACTGTCCTCAAAGTGATGAGTGTATACAACACACATGGACACACATCAGCAAAGAAGAACGGTGGGCACAAAACAAACACTAAAAGGATGCAACTGAGGAAACCTGCTGCCTGTGGGAAACCAGGGTCTGACTCTGAGGTCGACACACACAATTCTGATGAAGAGAGCAAGAGACATGAATCCCAGACCATAGACGAGGGGTCATAGTCTTATGTGCTTGTGTTTCAGACTTTGGTTCATGTTTGCATGAAGCCACCGCCTTCATTTAATCCACATTTTGCCCCTTTTTTAACTTTGTTTGTTTTTTTGGTTTATTTTATTTTTTTGAAAGCCTTAAAAATTGATTTGAAGGTATTCTGTCAATACATTCTCAGGCTTTTCCTAAGCTTTTTTAAATTGTTTAAAGAATCGGTTACTTGAACTACAGTAACTCTCTGTGTTTGGCTGCTGCATTCAAATGTTTTTGTACAACTTATTGATGAGGAAGTAAACACATTTAGACAATAACACTGAATTGTGGTAGATTTGTCTTTAGTATTAAATAAGGCACCGTCATTGTAGCATGTACATACAATAAAACGAAAACCTGTAAATTATATTCCAATGCGAGAGAAATGACCATACCTATGTGCTGGCATTAAGCCGTGTTATAAGATGACTGTGACCAACTAGTTGCAATCTAAGGTCCATGTTGGTATATGTTTATGGGGATCTGAATATGTGACTTTGTTTATTTTTCCAATGCATGTATACCGTGAACATGGTTTCAATAAGAGAAAACACATCTGTGTTCTTCTCCTACTAGTCTGTCTTCTGTCCTTTCAGTCACTGTTCTGACCAGTCGTGTATTCACTTTTGACCCTCAGAGAAATACCTTATTTCCTGCATCACCAGTTTTAGAAAATGTTTTAATACATTCTAGTGCAACACACAGTATCGCAAAGAGTGTTATTGCAGTGCTGTCTACTGCTCAATTTTCTTTTTATGTAAAATACGCTGTCAAAGTCAAATACATGGAGCGATGTGCTGTAGTCGTGACCCTTTTATTCTGAAAGCCTCTGACCGGAAGTACTATTTCACCTCTCCCCAGTGAAACCCAAACATCTCGGTGACAAAGTAACGTTCGCGGTGGACAGGCTGCCAGCGGTGCATGCTTTTAGTTGTAAGTAAAACACCGTCATTAATGCACACCCATATGTGCTTCACGTGGCAGTAAAAGGGTAAACATATAACGTAACTACACTCTCAAAACGTATTTTGTTAAAGGAAGATAGCGTTAATGTAGTAGCTACCTGGTTAGCCTAAATTACATCATCGAGTTGATTGAAAACCGTGACTGTCAATAAAAACCGGAGAAACGCCATGAGCTTCTCTACGTGTGTGTAGTGGCCGCTGGGTAATTGCACTGTAGTGTTAATGGTTTTGATTACATCGTACAGCCGCTGTTAAGTAAATGTTAGCTCTGGTTGTGTGAGTCCTGATGTCAACGTTACTGGATTCCTTTCAACACAGAACATCTACTTTACTTTAAGTGTGTCAAACAAATGTGATATCTTGAAATGTTATTTTCTGGTATTTATTATCATCCCTTTCATCCATTTCCAGACACAGTGGTGGATGTTTACGTACCCTGGATCTCTCTGCTCCACTGTACAAAATAATGGAAACATCATATGACAGAGGACTTTGGATCACCTAAGGAGCAATTACAGGGCCTGCTACCTGCCTGCCAGTTGGGATTGTGTGTCGGCTCCAAAAGAGGCTGTCTTTAAAGCAATATGAGTGACCTAACAGAGTTTGAAAGATGCCAAATAGTTGCTGCACGACTATCTGGTGCATCTGTCACAAAAACGGCACAGCTGTTCAATGTGGCAAGAGGAACCGTCTCCAGAGTCATGACTGTATACATCAAGCATGGACGAACAGCATCAGCAAAGAAGAACAGCGGGCGCAAGTCGAAGCTCACTGAAAAGGATAGACAGACACTTCTCATGATAGTTGATGAGCACCCTGAGTATACAGCATCAAAAATAACCTCAGAGCTGAACAGACACCTCTCTCACACCGTCTCAGTAAAAACTATACGCCGCGAGCTTCACAAAGCTGGGATTTTTAGAGGAGCGGCCAGTCGGAAGACGGAGGCCGAGACTGACGCACAGCAGCCAGCTGCAAAGGACGCTAAACCTGAGCCTGAAAAAGAGAGTGGCGCACAAAAAACTGGTGAAGAGAGCACAAGACCTGAAAGGCAAACAAATGACACACAAAAGTCTGTGGAAGACATAAGAATATCTGAACCTCAGGCCGGTGTCGGAGAGTACAACATAGAAGAGAGGACACAGCCTGAATCAGAAGTCAGCGAAGAAGAGTGCAGCACACACCAGCCGGGTGAAGAGAGCACAGGACCTGCACCTCAGACCGGTGGAACAGAATAACGTGTTGTATTTCTGCCTTTCTAATACGTCGACATTGGTCATATTAAGGGAAAATCACAGGTTGTCTAAATCCCTGAATTACATTTCAGTTTCTAGATTTTATGATTTATTTTTGCATGAATGCATAACGGTGCAATATTCTGGCTTCTCACAAGCTTTTTTACATATTTCCTGGATTATAAATAAACAGTGAATTTAAATGTAGACTGTTGAGAGTTATCCTTAATACTTTAAATATCCATACTGTAGATGTCTTAACAGTATATTATATTGTTTAATACACTCAATTCAATACAGATAATTACAGTTCAATGTGATTTGAATCTGAGTCATCACATTCCTCCCACGCTACCTCTTTTCTTTTGTATTATACTTTTCATGTTTATAGCACCTGCATGTGCATAGCTGTGGCAGGGATAGGGGTGGGACACAAAGTGTCAGACAACATATGTCATGTTTGTTCTGCATATTAAAATGTTACACTGAAAAATGTAAAGTTGTCTATGTTCTATTGTTTCTGTTGAAATGCACTGCTCTTAATGATGTTTGATGTTTTATTGACCTCATATCAATGAGGTCAGACAATACCTTAGAAGTACCGCTGTACAACCTGCGGCAATACAACAGTGGTGGGATAATATTCAGATACTTTACTTAAGTAAATTACAAATAAAGCACTGAAAAACGTTTGACAATACATCATACTTTTAGATACATATTTGTGCTGCATTAATCTGTTCCTTTTTACTGCTGAATATAGTTATGGTTGTGCTCAATATAACTACTTTAATGCTGTTGGGTAGTTTAATCTTCAGCATTGCAACATAGTCAATATGATCATATGTTTGTAGTCTTCATGTCCTGTGAGAATCTCTCAAAAGTTTTCATGGGCTCAGACAAATATCCCATTTCAGCTATGCATTGATTCATTGTTTAGCTAATCCAAGAAGTGTATAATAGTTTATTATTTTAAGATGGAGAAGAATTTTCTCAACCCATAAAGGAAAACGTAATCCTTCAGTTTATTACAAAGAAATCTAATCAAAATCACCAAATTTGGAGATACGTGGTTTTCAATGGACAGGAAGGTAAACTGTACTCTGAAAAGTAAGTCAAAGTATTGCCTCTGAGATGTGGTCGAGTGGAGGTAAAAGTATTCTCATGGAATGGAAAACGTTATGCAAAATCCAACAGCAAACTACAGCCTTTAAAAAGACCATACAGTTGATTTAACAACTCTCCAACCCGACCACATGTTACATACATATTAAAATGCATCTTATCTATTAAAAGGTATGATATCCATTTTAATGAAATGTCTTATTTCATAAAAATAACCGAAATAAATACGACAAATATGCTGTGTTTCATTTATTTATGTTCAGAACTGCTGCACATAGACGTGCCAGAGCGGCCTCTGGCACGTCCGAGAATTACACAACAACAACAACAACGAACCCGGAAGTCGGCACCAGCTGTAAACACAGCTGTGGAAGCTGGTGTTAAAGTGAAAGATGGTGTACGTGTCCAACGGTGAGTGGTTTTGTCTTGTGTCTTCAACAGTTTTCTCATCATGAGAGAAAATAAGTAGCAGTTTTGTTGACATAACTTTCTCTGTCGAACACTTTCAGTTAAAACACACCACTTCAACATTAAACGTGTAGTTGTAGCAGAGCTTTAAGCTACATTAAGCTAACAGCTAGCTCGTTAGCATTTAGCCTAGCTGGATCTGCGTAGCAGGAAGAACTGCTGACATAATCGAGATAGTTTTGTACAACAGGGTATATACTAGTGTTTGCTATATTGGTCAGCATATCGCCTCGCTACTGCTAGTTTGAGTGTGCTATATTGAACATTACGCAATGTAACAAGTCTCGGACCCCGCTGTGGTGCGTCTTGTTTTACTTAACATTAGCTGTTGTCCGGTGTTAAGCCATTAACTGGCAAACCGAGGAAGAAATGTGTACATACTGTTTGATGTTAAACGTCAATAACCTCACAAGCTATTCTGTTCTCCATTAACTGACCCCTGCTGTCTCACCCACCGATCTCAGGTCAGGTCCTGGACAGCAGGTCCCAGTCCCCGTGGAGTCTATCCTACCTGGTCGATCTCTTCTGGGGAGCAGTGGATTTCTTCGGCCTGTTGTAAGTGCTTCGCTGTCTAATATTGTTAACGTGTTGCTAGACAAATTAAGGGAAACTGTAGTAATCCAAGGCTAGTTTACGTGCAAGTAGGTTACTGTACTCTGTAGTCCTGTGAGCTAAACGGTAATGTCAGCATCCTCATGCCAGCATGCTGAAGTTCACCTTAATTTAGGCCATTATCATTGCACTTTTTAATGAGGTGGATCTGAATGTCATGTGTTTCTCAGGTATTTTGTCATAAGCCAAAGAATTGAGGTGATATTTTTATATTCCCTCGTGACACTGCCGTCCACATTTTGATTTTCTTTCTGTCCTCAGTTTTAAGACGATACTTCACCCTGACATGACGAAGGGTGGAAACTCTGGTTCGTCACGCTTCACTGATGGCAGAGGGTAGGTTTCAGGGGCACAGTCATTTCTCTACTGTCACAAACACTGGGGACATGCCTTACGTGTCTCTATCTTAAACGTTGAAGGTACCCTAATCCGAAGATGGGAGTGTCGTCTGTGTGGACCCATATATGCAAACCACTGGTTTAACTTGAATTGTATGCAAACCACTGGTTTTCATACATGGGAGCTGCAGTTTAAATACTATCTTACGCTGTTGCCCACTATAGCAGTTAAATGAATTTCAGCATAGTGTGCCAAGTGTTTCTCATTTATGTTGCCTATCCCTTCCAATCGAGCATCAAATAACTAATGTAGGAAAAGAAAATTCAAAAACATCATTTGACCTCTACCCTCATTTTATAATCTTTCCTCTTCTCTGTTACTTGTTTTTTCAGTCCTCCAGGTCCCCCTGGTGGTAGGAGACGGATGGGGAGAATTAACCACGGCGCAGGTCCCAGCTCCCCACCAATGGGTGGAGGAGGATGAGGAAGGTGAGGATTTTTGTTTTTTGTTGAACATCACCCATAAGATAACTCTTGTTGATATCGTGTACCTTCTATATCTGGAGCCTGTATCACAAAGTGAGATCAGGAGTTTGTTATAACAAGTGGCTTTAAAAAGTACTCTGCCTCACATATTTGGAGATGATGTGAAGACATAACTCCTCCATTGTATACCCCTCCCTTCTCTCTAGGTAAACGCCTACACTGAATGTGTAGGCGTGGGGCCTGGCACAGTGTCCATTTGCTGAGAACCTAAAGGAAGACGGTGATGTCACAGTGCTGAAGCCCCTCTTCGTCGGCTGCTGCTGCAACCAGCAGTTTCTTGACGCCTTTCTGGGAATTCCTACACGTAGGGACCAGAATGGCCGATGCAGCAGCTATCCACATTTCCTCCCTTCATCCTCTTTTGGCCCGAACAGTTTACTGTCACACCAGTTCCCTTCTGAGAATCCTGAAGTTAGTCATTGTTTTGTATGTTTGTTTCTGTCTGAATAAAAATGTGCGATGTTTAAACATGTTACCACTGAGTTCCATTACTATCACACTCTGTAGCGCTAGGGCGTGTGCTTCAAAATCAATAATTCAATCTGATAAATGGGTGATTGTGTTTGAAATGTGATGTGGTAGAGCTGGCAGAGGCATTTGTTGTTTTAACTCGGGCAGTTAATGTAAATCTTAAAGCATTGAGTTTCTGGGTTAATAGTTTGAGGCAATCTTGTGTTTCAATGCAATATTCCAAGAAAGATGGATTTTGTTTGTTCCAATCAAATGCAACAATTGTGTATCCAAGTGTGATGGGTTTATTTACACAAATCCAAACTTTCAAAAAGAGGCAAGAATTGCAGTATTTACAGAATATTATTAAAGACTTCAAAAGTTCTACAATAATGACTCCATCTGGGTTTCTATTGGATGACAAGTAAAAATGGAGTCCTTAACATGGTGTTAGCTGTGCTATAATTGTCAAAGGGATACGTTGCCCTGAACGAGCTGCTCACGCTACGCCTCCTGTGTAGCCACAGCGTTAAGAGTCAAGTAAAATCTGTTTGCTTTCACCAGACAAAGGCAGCTCTCTCGCGGAGCATTCGGACACCAAACCTCTGCCACTCCCTCTGGTGGATCCACATCTCCTGAGTGGTGTCCAGACA